>NW_026947500.1:67255333-67363333 GCF_034190915.1 Cavia porcellus
AGCAGAGCTCTATGCCCACCCCCAGTCTCTCCGTGGATGTCTCCAGAGGCCGACCCCACGGAGCCCCCCACATGCCATGGGCTTCGGTCAGGCCGTCATCACGCCCAGGTTTAATTACAAACAGATCCAATGTCCAGTCTGGTCTGCAGCTGGAGGGCTGGCATGGACCTCACAATCACCTGGTCTCCCGACCTAGAGCAGCTGGGGAGGCCCAGAGACTGTCTCCCACTCCGTGGCATCAGCGTGAGATCCCCCCAAAGCACCTTAGTTCTCCCCCTAACAAGACACTGAGGTCCTGATTTCTCAGGTGAGCAGTGGAGCCCGGGGGTGTCAGGACCCTCTGTTCCAGGGACGTAACTCAAGTCCAGCCGGGGAGGAAGACTGGGGTCGCTGCCCATCACGGGGACGGCAGGGTGAAGCCAGGCAGGGCTGTACCCCCGGTGTCTGCTTGAAAGGCGAGGAAGGCTCTCTTTGGTACGAGCACCCGGCTTGGTGCGGGGCGGCGGGCACAGGCAGGAAGGGGTCCCCGAGGCTCCTGTCGGGGGACAGCAGCAGTTCTGTGGTTCCGGCCGGACAGACCCAGAGGGGAGGCTGAGCGTCCATAAGGCCACGACAGGGGCGTCTGGGGGCAGGAGCCTCTGAGAACTGTCACCTGTGGGCAGAAAGGGATGGTGAGGGCTGGGGGATCCCATGCCCTGTCTGGAAAGTGAGCTGCAGGGCTGTGACCGCAATGCCCACAGACTGCAGGCCACACAGGGACCGTGGTACCCACCAATGACTCAGGCAGCCTGTGGGACCTGCCCCTCCAGGTGACCAGGACGAAGATGGCCCTGCTGCAGCACTGGCCCAGTGGGGGGGCAGGAGGAGGCTGCTGGGGGAGGGGGAGGGCAGGAAGTACACGTTGCCATGGAGACCAAAGAGCAGCATGACCTCACTGGCATCCTCGGCAGGGAAATTCTGGCCCTCTATGGCCTCCATGCTGGTCCAGCCCCAACCCCCAGGAGCCCCAGCTCCCCAAGTGCCCCTCTCCCCCACCCCACACCTCCTCCCTCACACAGCTTGAGCCCATCTGTACCTGGGTGGCAACGGCTCAGGGCTCCCGCGCCACCACTCCACGAAGGTGCAGCTCGCTCTCGGCGGCCACGATGGGCTGCCCGTTCCGCAGGTGGTAGTCGATGAGGTGACTGATGCTGTGAAACAGGACGTCCTTGGTCCGCACCTGTGGGCAGAGACCGGGCCTTAGCGCCAGGGCCACTGGGAGGGGCCCTGCTCCAACCGGCTGAGGCTCGGAAGCAAGGCCAGGTCAGACCCCAGCGAGGGGCCACAAGGTGCTAGGGTTCAAACACGGAGCCAGCCGTGAGCGCCAGAACCATGGAGAGACTTGGGCTTTGAAGCCGCCAGGGTCCTAGGGCTGAGCCCCCTGCTCTGGGTTATATAGTGACCTCTATCAAGATGTGTCCAAGTCCCAACTCTGGTACCTCTGGGTGTGACCATACTGGGGAAGCTGGGCAATCCTAACACCTGAGAGGCTGAGGCGTGAGGATCTCCCTGCATTGAAGACCAGCCTGGGCTAGCAAGACACTGTCTCAAAAACAGATTTTTTTTTTAAACTGTGAAAGAATAAATATCCGTTGTTGTCAGCCACAGAGTTGGTGTCATTTAGTACAGCGGCCCCAAGAAACAGTCCTGCCGTCTTGGAGATTTAAGTGCGAGTAACCAAGTCCAAAAGCCGTCTGCCTCTCAGAAGAAGGCAATCTTCACATCGCTGGATTCCAGAGCTAGATGCAAAATGCAAAAACCCTCCACCACCCCATCCCCACCTACCCCAACCCGGCACTGAACTGTCCCTGGGTGACACTGGGCTCACTGAGGTGCTCTCAGTCGAAAGGCAGACTCCCCCACGAATGACCCAATTCCACGGCACTGGGCCTAAAGAGCTGCACGGTAGCAAAGCGTCTCCAGGTGCTGGCACTGCCAGTCTATCCCAGGGACTGGGCCACCCATCCGGCAGGGTACCAGGGAAAGCCCAATAGGCAAAGAGCCCAGGCCAAGCTGTGTCCACCACGGCATGTGAATTCCAGGCCAGCCTGAGCTACACAGGGAAACTCTGTCTCCAAACACCACCCATCGGTTGGCGCCCCCTTACCACACCCTCGGGGTCCACCAGCAGCAGGTGCTTGGGCTGCCCGGCGTGCATGCCGGTGAGGACGTACTGCCCCGGGTTGGTGACGCTGTCCCGCACCAGGAAGTCCCCGTCGGCTCGCAGCAGCCTCTCTGCTGCCCGGCGGCTCATGCGGCCGTGGTACCAGGGCTCCTGGCGCAGCTGCTCCTCGGTGGGGGCGATGGGGGCCCGGCGGGTCGGGGGACTGGGCCACTGGTCCTCTGTGACACCCGCCGAGCACTCGTGCAGCCTCAGAGCGTCCTCGAAGGGTCCTGCGGGGGAGACGGGGGCCTGGAGGTGGGCAGGCAGATCCCTGGGCCTCCTGCCACGCACGTGCGCCAATGCCACGAACCACGAACCGACGCTGGGCTGGGGCCTGCTAAGGATGCAAGGATGGCCTCCTCCAGTCTTTTCCTACATTTGCACAGTCCTTCATGCGCTGACCTCCTGTGCACCCCACACAGTCCTTCGTGCGCTGACCTCTGCACCCATCCCTTCCTCTTCCCCAGCAGCAGGACCCCAGCAGGCCACAGCCCACCGGTTACAGCAGGTAGGACCTTCGCCTCGCAGCCTGCGGTACAAATGCACCGCGGGCGTGCACCTAACCCGAGTCCCCTTGTGCTTTGGCTAGGAACCCGCCCCCATATTTAGGCTCCAGCAATCAGCACGCTCGAGCACCCTTGCGGCCAGGGATTGGCTGACAGCCACGCACATCACCTGGGTGGGCCCCCAGCACCCCTGGACCACCCACCTCAGGTCCACATCCAACACTTGAGACCTACGCCCGGTACACAGCAGGCGCTCAATAGCTCCCAGCCCACGGCCTGATGGCAGGAATAAGAAGAAACTCATGGGAGAGGGAAGGGGGCTTTGCAAACATGGGAATGAAAACTTGGCAGCCACCTGGGGGTCCTGGGTGCAGGAGCAGCCGCGGGGTCCCCACTGCAGACAGGAGTGTCCCAGGGACAGGACAAGCCCATCAGTCTGATGGGGAGGGGGAGATGGCGGAGCCGGACCCCACTCGCCTGCAGCCCCCGCCACCCCAGACCCAACTCACGCATGTCAAACAGGTCCTTCTTGGGGCTGTCCTCGGGCTGCGGGGGCAGCGGGTCCTCGGGCTCCGGGGCGTCCAAAGCGTCCAGTCCCTGGGTGTTGACGTACAGGTGCTCCTCGTACTCCCGAGGGCCCCGGGCATCCGCCTGCACGTAGCCATCCCCGGGCAGCGCTGCAGAGGACAAGCCAGGAGCCCAGTCTCGGGGACCCAGTCCTGACGCAGGCAGAGGCCCAGCCCCACTCTGCCCCCAGGACACTGGGTTCCCTGAGGACGCAGCAGGACTTGGGCTGGGGTGGGCAGCAGACGTCCACCCGGAGTGTCAACTTCCAAAATGGCTCCCCATATTGACACTAAATCCCCACAACTAAAAAAACCACAGCGAGCCCCGCGCCCCTCCTGTAACCATGTTATCAGCGCGAGGGCGCCAGGTCCCTTCCGCTGCCTCCGCTCTATTTCCGGAGTCGCTGCCTGTCTTCTTTTTAATTTTATTGCTGAACGCGTAAAGCCTTTGCGGGGTTCAAAAGCCAGGAAGGGAGGACAAGGGGCACAGTGACTGTCTCTGTGGTCCTCAGCTCCTGGGGCCCTCACCCCTCCACTCTACCCCTGCGGCATCCACGACCTCTGCCTGCCCGCCAAGTCCCATTTCTCTTGCTTACTCCGGGATGAGCAACTTCAGGTCCCTGGGTGTCCACGTGGTGCCTAACCCTGAGCGGAAGTCACCCTCTGGCCAAAGCTGGCTCAGGGCGAGAGGTCCCAGCATCACCACCCAGGGGAGGTCTGGGCTCCCATCCCCGCACTGGCCCCTGGGGAGTGGGCAGGCTAATTAGCCTCTGTGCTGGGCCTCAGTTTCCTCCTGTGGCACAGGGGGAGGGCGAGACCTTCCTCAGAAATCAGCAAGAACCGAGTGTCAGTGGGATGTTGTCGTACAGATGGGAGGCTGAGGCAGGAAGATCGCCAGTGAGTTGGACGCCAGCCTGGGCTACACAGTGAGTTCAAGGTCAGCCTGAGCTATGGAGGGAGACCGTGTCTCCAAACAAACAACAGAATAGCATCCAGCAAGAGCTGTGAGTCTACACGAACACTAATTCTGCCCTAGACCCCAGGTACCGATTCTGCCCAGCTTTCTTAATTGTCCAGGGCACAAGATCTCCTGGGCTGATAGCAGGACCAACCGCAGAATCCTGGAGTGGTAGAGAAGACCCTGTACATGGCACACGGGTGGAAGAATCCTCAGGCACTGGAGGTGGGGCACTGACAAATTAACAGGAGTTCTTGGCCAGAGACTTAGAAGTGGCCTGACAAGAAGCAACAACAGCATGCACAATGGCACCGGGGTAGGAGTCCCTATTAGGCCCTGTGGTCAGGGCTGAGGAGCCAGCATCATCCCAGAGGGAGAGCAGACCAGGGCCAGAGCACAGCCTGGCACCAGGTGGGCGCCTGGTGATGGAGATTTCTTTAACCACAGCTATGAGAGGCTGATGGATGCACCAACGCTTGGCAGCAAAAGGCCCAGATGACTTTCGAGAATCTAAATACAGCTCCGCACAGATGCCAGCGAGGCTGCGGGGACACAGGCGGCGCAGACGGCCTGGAGGGGGGAAGATGGCGTGGGGCTCCGGGAACAGCAGCAGCCTTCGCCACAGGGCTGGGCGCATGTGCAGCCCCCACCAGCACAGCACAGCACAAGCATAAGGGCCCAGAGGGGACAGACCAGTCCGAAGTGACAGCGGCCTGTGCTGCGCCCACCTCCGCTGTCTCTGGGGTCCAACTCCCAACTGCCGAAGGGAGTACAAAATCGCCCAGGGGTGGGTGGCAAGCCGGGCGTGACACGTCACTTGTGTCACGAGCCTCCTGAGTCACACGGCACCATCTCAGTCTTTCTGCTGAAACAAAACCCGCAGCACGCCAGACACAGCGGCCCAGGCCTGTCATCCCAGCACTCTGGGAGGCTGAGGCAGGAGGATTACAAGTTTGAGCCCAGCCTGCCTGGGCCATTTAAGAGACACAGCAAGACCCTGTCTCGAGACAGAAAGAGATGTAGTTCAGTGTGAACGCTGGCCGGCACTGGACTCTCTGTGTAGCCCTTGGACTCCAGGGGATCCTCCAGATTCAGCCTCCTGAGGGCTAGGATTACAGGTGCCTGCCATCATGCCTAGTGGTTTTTTGAATTGCATAATACCAAATCTACCCCTAGAGGCAGTCACACGCATCTGTGTGCAGAAGCCGGGTGATTCACACCCCAGCTGTCTCAAAGGCTGACACCCCCCAAGAGCAGAAACCAGAGCTCTGGCTGCATCCTACCTGAGCCGGAAGAGCACTGGTCCCACTGTGGACCACGGGTGTCTCTACGCAGCGGAGACGCTCCCTGAGAAAGAGGAAATGGGCCCTGTGTGTGTGCAGCCCTGGACTACCCAGCACCCCAGTTCCCACCCCAACCCCACGAGCTGCAGACTGGAGACAGTCACTCTCAGCCTCTCCTGCCACCAGCAGTGGCCACAGGGTCCCCAGGGCTTCCCTGCGGCCTTCTCTGTCCCGGGGTAAGGCGGCCACCTGCCTCCTCCGCCTCCCACACAACGTCCCCTCAGCCCTGTGCCCTTCCCAGCTTGGATCCCAAGATCCTACTTGCCCGCCAGGGCCCAGCCTCAAAGGCCCCTGACCATTTCCAAAGCACCCCTGTGCGTGGCAGCTCATGCCTGTCATCCCAGCACCTGGGAGGCTGAGGCAGGAGGATCGTTGCAAGTTCAAGACCAGCCTAGGCTACAAAGTGAGCTCAAGGCCAGCCTGAACCGCATATCAAGAGCCGGTCTCAAAGAGACATAAAAAACAGCACCCCTGTGTAAACTCCCATCCTTCCTGCACCGGTGGTAGCTGGGACAGGGGACCCAGCACACAGTGGCACCCCAGAGGGTCTCTGGGAACCAATGAGCCATGGCAGGTAAGTAAGCAGCAGGAGCCAGGCTCTCAGGAGCAGGGAAGCCCCGCCCCCCAGTCCGGCCCAGCCCAGCCCACATGGACAGACGGCCGCAGGCTGACCTGGCCAAGGGCCGAGAGGCCACAGGGCTGCGTGAGCGCCAGCCTGGAGTCCATGAGCCCGCCTGGCGGCGGCTCCTTTCCCGGGATGCTATTGTAGTAGTTATGACCCTCGGCCTCCTCCTCGTCCCCCCAGGCCGACTCCTCCAGTCCGGTCAGCCTGTGGCAGGGAACAGCGTTTGGGGATGAGGACCGGGTGAGGGGTAAGGGGCCACCTAGCCAGGGGCGGGGGTGCATCCTCGGTTACCTTTCGGGGGGCACCACTGCCTTGGGGGGGCTGTGCAGGTACTGCTTGAAGCGCAGCTCGAAGGCTTGGCCCACGGTGCTGATGACACTCTGCGCCAGGCCCTCACAGCACTCCAGGATGTGACAGGCTAGAGCCGGTGACCAGGAGGACCAGTGAGGCGGCCCCTGCGGGCCCAGCCCCAGCCCACACTGCTCCTCCCCGAGCCTCACCTCTCTGGTTGATGGGGTCCTTGGCGACGTAGGCCACGTAATCTGTCATGTCCTGGGGACAGGGTGGCAGGGAGACATCAGCCAGACCCACCCAGCCCCAGCCTGGATCCTGCACCCCCAGGCTCAGAGGGACAGGCCGTGGGTCTAGGGAAGGTGGAGGCCCCGAGGCTGAAGGCCACCCCGCCCTTCCCAGCCTCACCGTGTCACCACCGGACGCGAAGGAGATGGACTGCATGTGGTGGCTGGCGATGACCTGCGGGGTGGGAGAATGGGCAGTCAGGAGCACCACCCCCACTTCAGGAGTGGGGACCGCAGCTGGATCAGGGTCACGGAGGGATGAGAGGGGTGGATATAGGGAAACCGCCGTGTGATGGGGTTCCCTAGAGCTGGCCTCCGTCAGCCAGGACGACTGAGGTTGCACCAGGATAGACCCAGGGCTCAGGGGCTGGCAGGGCCACAGAGGGGCAGAGCCACCACCTCCACGGGAGGACACCCTCGAGTATGTGTCCACTAGAGCCTCAAAGAAATATGGAGAGGCAGACACACAGCGGCAGGGTGACAGGACCCGACCCAGCACACACACACTCACCCACAAACACACACACTCACACACCAGCTCACGACTATCAGCAGCAGCATCCCTGGCTCATTTGCATGTTTCTCTGAGTTCATTTGCGTATACTAGTGATGGCCCCACCTCCTCAGCCACCTGTCACCCAAATCCCCTCATAACAAGGCCAGGAGGGCAGTGTCGTCCCCCCGCGGCATGTCCCCTCTTGAGCTCTGTGGGGACCGTGAGCCCTGCTAGGTGTCCCAGCAACACAGCCCCTGGGGAACCTCAGGGTCCCTGGGCCTCACCCCAGTCAGGGACTCCTTGGGGAGTGGGGCTGCAGAGAGGGTCCATGTCCCCACTGCTGCACCAAAACCCCAGTGCTAAGCCGGACGTGGTGGTGCGCTCCCACAATCCCAGCACTCAGGAGGCTGAGGCAAGAGGATCCTTGCAGGTTTGAGACCAGCCTGGGCTACAAAGTGAGCTCAAGCTCAAATTGAGCTCAAGGCCAGCCTGAACTGCAGAAGGAGACTCTGTCCAAGAAAAAGATCCAAAAAAACCCACCCCAACGCCAGGGCTCCCCTCTCCATTCCTTGCAGATGGCTCTTCATCATTCCCAGTAGCTGAGCCCTGTGTCACACCGAGACTGGCCTGGCTGCCAGGACCCCTTCCGACTTCTCTGCGCAGTCCCAGATCTGAACACACACCCCACCCCACCCCACCCCACACCCCCGCCACCAACTCGGCCGCGGCCTAATCCTGAGGTTCCCGTGCAGGTATCCGTTTTGTCTCAGGTTTGTCCCACATTGGGCCCCGGACACCTTTCTGTACGCGTCTGGCGACACACCCGCTCCGTACCGTCCTTCCACCCGGTCTTGATTCCACCCAGTGACAGTCAGACTCCAGGGCCTCCCCGAGGGTCCCTGGAATTCCAAGGGGGCGCAGGTATCCCATGGAACTCAGGGCGCCGAGGCACCCACCTGACGCGTGGCGGGCACCGAGAGATTGAGGCCGTCGATGGAAATGTTCACGGAAATGCTCATGCCCGCGAAGCGCAGGTTGCTCTTGCCTAGGATGGAGGCCAGCGCCTTGTTGGGAGCCTGCGGTGCGGGACAGAGAGACTGGTGCTCACCGAGGAAGGGCGGGGCCCAGGGTGGGGCAGGGCTAGCGGGGAGGGTGGGGCTCAGTGTAGAGTGGGGCTCAGGATAGAGGGGTTGCATGGAGGGCGGGGCTCAAAATAGGGTGGGGCCAGCATGGAGGGTGGGGCTTAGATAGGGGTGAGTCTCAGGTAGGGCGGGGCCACCATGGAAGGTAATGTTCCCCATAGAGGATGAGCTCAGGGCGCAGGCAGGACTTGGAGGATCTGGGCTCAGGTTAGGGGCAGGGCTCGTCATCATAGGGGCGGAGCTCTGTGCAGGAGGGACCATGAAGGGGTGGGGCTCAGTCTGGGGGCGGGGTCAGCATGGAGGGCGGGGCTCAGCGTGGAGGGGTTGGGACTTATCATAGGGGCGGGGCTCAGTCTGGGGGCGGGGCCAGCATGGAGCTGCAAGGCTGAGCGTGGGGTGGAGCTCCGCGCGAGCCCTGGAGATCTGGACTCAGCTCTTGCGACCTGCGCAGACAGGCTGTGTCACAGGGGCCCCCAGGATGGCCTCCTTGTCCCCACAGCCTCGGAGTTCACCTGCCAGCCGCAGGAAGGCTGCAGTCCTCACCCACCTTCTTCTTCCAGGAGCCCCTGACGCCTGGCACAGCCTCGTGGAGCCGATTGATGGCCTCCCTGTGGTTAGGGGTCAGAGAAAAATGGGGTCTGTGAGAAAGAAGAACCCAGTGCGCAAGGCCTGCCCTCTAACGCCAAATCAACCCCGCTCTCTTTTCTGTGTCCACTGCATCCCTGGGAAGGATCAGACCCTGGGCCGGACGGGGCCAGCAGAGGTCCCCTGCCTGAGCCACGTCCAGGTGGCAGAAGCCGACACAAAACAGCGCAGGAGACAGCCACGACCCCCAGGACACTAAGGGTTCCATGGGTACAAAATAGCTCCGAGGATGTCAGGGTCACAGGGAGACACAGCCCTGACCCGCACGGGGCTGGGGACTGAGACCAGGCGGCTACTGAGGAAAACAGCCAGCCTCGCCTCAGAAGGGTAAACTGAGTCACCACGCAGTTCCACTCCTCTACAGCATCACTCAGCCAGGTGACACCGTGGCGCAGGCAGACCTCGAGGACAGCTTGGGGCATGGGGGATCACCTGCCTCTCTGTGCCATCCTCCCAGGACACCTCAGGTGCCACCTGCAGGTCCCCCAGCACCCTGTGGGAGATGGCACAGCACTTGGCCTGTCCCTTGTCTTACAGGGGAAAACTCAGTCTAGGAAATGTGGATAACCATGTGTGACATGTGGGGAGCAGGACACAACTGAGATTTTCTTTTCTTTTCTTTTCTTTTTGAGACAGGGTTTCACTATGCAAGTGAGGCTGGTCTTGAGCTCACTTTGTAGCCCAGGCTGGTCTCGAACTTGTAAGGATCCTCCTGCCTCAGCCTCCTGGGTACTGGGATTGTGGGAGTGCACCACCAAACAAGCACAATTAAGATGCAGACCCCAGAACCCCAAACCTGTGGTGCTACCAGCCAGGCATTCCCCGGTGAGGCAGTCAGGGGGATCTGTCCCCAGTGGGCCTTCCAGGATCACTGACACTGTCACCTCCCTTCCCAAGTATCGTCCCTCAAGAGGCCTTGAGTCAGCCAGGCAGGGCCGAGTCCCCAGGTGGCTGCTGAGGGCTCACCTGGTCACCTGGGTCCGGGTGCTGAAGTCCAGGGAGCGCATGGATCTGAGCACCTCAATGCAGCCCATGTACTGGAGACAGAGAACAGTGTCAGCACAGAGCCATGGTCCAGGCTCCCTGCCATTAGCCCCACACTCATCACCCTGGCCCAACCTCTGCCCTGCCCCGGGGCCTTGGCACCTGCTGCTCCCTCCCTATTGCTAGGTCAAATTTCAGCCACTGAACCCACGCGGGCTGTGTCACATGCTATGGTGTCCAATCTTTTTTTTTTTTCCACTGTGGTTTGTCATGAATACAGTGTCCAAACTTTAACCACCCAGAACCTTAGGGAGAGGAGCAAGCTGATTACAACTGTCACCCTCCCAACCCTGCAGCACCCTGTCCCACTGGAAGATGAAGGACATGGCCACACTGCTGGGGATGTGCAAGAGAGGTGAACCCAGACACGGGAGGTGGAGCCATGGGTGCCAACGGCTAGATCTGTTTTGCGTTTTTTTTTTTTTTTAATTGGGGATGGAACCCAGGGCCTGGGGTCAAGCGTAGGATCCTCTGCCTCAGCCTCACAAATACTGGGTTGACAGGTGTGCACCACCACACCCGGCCCATTTTTTAAAAAAAAAATATATAACAAACCCCACTTTGACCCCACAGTTCCAGTTTTAGGGCCTCACCCACAGCCAGTGTCCCTCAAGTCCAGCCCAGCCCTGTCTGAGCTGGAGGTGGGCACAGGGCCAGACTGCCGCCATAGTGCACCCGCCCGAGCTCCGGCTCCGGCAGCAGGGCCTCAGACCTGCACCCTCGAGCCCACTGCTGGGTCTCCTGCCCTGAGTGTGGAGGGGAGCCCGGCCTTGGCAGAGTGCACTCCACAGACGCTGGAGACCCTGTTACATGGTATTTCTAGTTCACAGTGAAGAAATGTACTCATATTAAACCAGTGCCGTGGCGCTCGCCTGCCGTCCCAGTGCTCAGGAGGCTGAGGCAGGACGGTGACCGGGAGCTGGAGGCCAGCCTGGGCTACAGTGAGACCCTGTCTCAAAACAAAAGAAATGAAAAAAGAAGCAGCAGGAAGTGTCCCCAAGGTCCCCTGTCAGTGTCCCCTCGCCAGACAGAGGGCGCAGCGAGGTCCCTCTCTGTAAAGGTGCAAGCGGGGCTCCTGGGCCTGCACCTCATGTACCGGCTGAGGCGGCCGGAGCGCATGTGCAAATGGCCACATCAGTGTGCAGCCAATGCAGCACGCACAGGACCTCAGAAGGGGGCTGCCCTAAGAGTCCCATGACCACACAGGGCCACTGGCCCGGCCTGCTGGGCGATGGGCATGTCCTCGCCAACATGGGACCAATGGCGACAAAAGCAGGACCTGGGGACACTCACCCCCACACACACAGAATCTTAGAAATGACAAAAGCTTTTGACTTATTGAGACAGGATCTCCCTACATAGTTCAGGCTGGCCTTGAGCTCGATTTGTAGCTCAGCTCGAACTTGCAGAGACCCTCCTGCCTCAGCCTCCCGAGTGCTGGGATGACAGGTGTGCACCACCACACCTGGTAAATATTGGTGTTTGACCCCACTAAGCTGTGGGGTGGTGAGCCATCCAGCGAAGGTTCATGGGGACAGTGACCCAGAGAGGCTCCAGGCCAAGTAAACGGCACAGACCCAGAAGTGAGAACCACTACGGAGGCCAGAGGGTAAGGCAGAGCCCCAGCATGGGAGCGGGGTGGGGGGTCCCCTCCGAGAGCTGAGCCAGGGGAGCTTCAGGCTGCAGGGGGTGGAGGGGCTGAGCCTCTTCACCTGTGGTGGACAGATGGATTGTAGGCAACTCAGTGGTTCAAGAGATGGTGGATGAATGGATGAGAAGTGGACAGATAGATGGACGGATGGACAGATGGATAAATGGGTGAATGATGGATGGGTGGATGGGTGGATGAATGGATGGGTGGATGGATGGGTGGATGAATGGATGGGTGGATGGATGGGTGGATGGGTGGATGGGTCAATGGATGGGTGGATGGGTGGGTGGGTGGGTGGATGAATGGATGGGTGGGTGGATGGGTCGATGGATGGGTGGGTAGGTGGATGGATGGGTGGATGGGTGGGTGGGTGGGTGGATGGATGGATGGGTGGGTGGGTGGGTAGGTGGATGGGAGGATGGGTAATGGGTCAATAGATAAACAGGTGGCTCAGTGGATTGGCAGATGGATGGACAGATGGACAGACAGATGGCCAGATGATGGTTGGATGCACGGATAAACAGCTGGGCATGTAGGTGGACAGGTGGGTGGATGGATGGATGAGTGTGTCGATGGACAGAAGAATCGTAGATAAACCACGGCTGACCAGAGACTAGATGGGTGACTGGCTGGATGACGGGTGGGTGGACAAATGAATGGGTGATGGAGGGAGGGATAACTCAAGGGTGACTGATCAGTGAGTGGACAGGTGTGTACTGCACATTCAACATGTCAGACATGCAGTACTTCAAAGGGTGTCTACCACAGTGCCTGTCTAGGATAAGAGTGGCCAGCAATCCTCCCTCAAGCAGAAAACAGGGTCTCTGGGTGGGTGTCAACACTAGCTAGGGTCTAGCTAGGGTCTGATATTCCAGGACCACACTATGGGGGATGTCACTGATGCTACTGGCCTGGGTACCACACTCTCACCACTGATTTAAGCCAATCTGGTAGCCCCATTTTTCCCTGCTATGAGATGTGGTGCCTGATTAAAAAAGAGGATCCTGAAGGAAGATTGGTTTTCTGTTCTTCTAGTGGAAAGGTCGGGTCCACAAACAATTTCTGGTGCTGTGGCTGCCTCTTTGGGACCATGAGGAAAGGTAAACCAGCACACTGAAGATAACCACGCAAAAGAAAGAACCCAGATCTTGACTGAGGGTTGCTGCCAAGCTTCCTCCTGCGGGTAGTGGCTGCCTACGCCCTGCACCGTGAGGGCCTTCTTGTGTAGAGAGAAATCCAATGAGTCCAGACAGAACAAGACAGACACAAACCTGGGCACCCACAGACCTGGGTGAGAACTCTGGAAGATGCTGGGTCTTGGTCCACAGAACGAGTGTTGCTCAGATGTGCCCTCTTTAGCAAAGACCCTGAGCCAGGGACAAATGGTCACCAAGGACAGAGCACGAGTCCCTGGGGCCATCCTGCTGCAGACAACAGGATGGATCTGCCCTGGCCCCCGAGCCCAGAGGTCCACACCCAGGTCCGTGCAGGGCCGGCTGCCTCTCCTTTGTGTCCTTTAGCTGGCCACCTTATCACCCACTGTGCCCCCAGCACCACACACCCCGTCCTGCCCATCCGTGCACAGCTGGCCTCTCTTCTTCCTCCTCGTCTTCTGCCTCCCTTCACTGTGCCGTGTTGTCTGAGAGGCTCCCACTCAGTTATGCAGAAAACAGGCAGAAAAACTCTGGGTCGTAGGGAGCCACCAGCCCAGGTCTCCAGAAAGGGCAGGCGCAGAGCTGGAGCCCGGCTGGACCCACATCTCAGTACGGCCCCTCCGGCCACACTCTGGGACCCACAGGGCTCTGCGAGGGTCTGAGATGCCAACAGGGCATTAACCGGCTCTGAGCCTCCTGGCTGCTGGAACGAAGCCCCAAAACTTGGGGACCACTGGGCTGCGGTCCAGGCGCAGGCCTGGGCTCCAGTCCCAGTTCCTAGAGGCGCCCGCAGGCCTTGGCTCGCGGCCCCTTCCTCCATCTGCAGAGCCGGCAGCGCTGTCTTCAGCCTCTCTGGGTCTCTCACCACCTCCCACATCCCCTCAGGGGAACACTGGGCCCCGGGTGGTGCAGTGACCTCTCTCAGGGTCCGGAACTCGGACCGGTGGGGGTCATTCATCTGCCAACCACAGAGATCGCCCCCGTTGGAGGAGCCCTTACTGCAGGTCTGGGCCCAGGTGACCACAGAACAACCTTGGCCGCTCCGTGCCTCAGTTTCCCCACTGGTAACGGGACCGCCTGGTGCAGGTGGTGCTCAGACCTGCTAATCCCTCATCTCTGTCCTGGAGCGATGGGGGGCGATGGGGATGGGCGTTGCCCGACCCTGCCTCCTATGTCTCTGCCAATACGAGGCTTGCGTGGGGCGCGCAGGGCCTGGGAAACCCCGTGCAGGCAGTAGCGGCTCTTGGTACACGCTTCAGACTCGGCTGCCAGCACGGCCAAGCAGCCAGCCCGCCACGCACTGTGCCACCGAAACTCGCTGTCCCTCGTCCCTTGCGGGCCATGCAGTTTCCCAAATTTCCATTTATTTGCACGCACGCTCCCTCTCCATCTCTGCCCCTCTACTGGTACTGCTCTGGGGTTTGAACCCAAGGCCACCCCTCCCCCCGGGGGGGCGATACGAAGCTTGTTTTTATGTTTCACCGTGACGCAGGGTCCCACTAAGTCACACACTGCCCAGCCAGGGTGAGCTCAGACCTTCCTGCCTCAGCCTTCCAGGGTGCTGCTGGCCTTAGAGGAGTGCGCGCTGCGCCTGGCTTTTGACTCATTCTCCCGTTTCCCGATCGCCTCTCGGGCTGCTCAGATCTGCAGGGACTCTCTCCTCCCCTCCTCGTCTTTGGTCTCCGGAGGGAGAGTGCAAACACCGCACGCGCTGCACGCGAACTGTCTGTCCACTCAGGCCTGGGAGCCAGGAGCCAGGCCCAGACCTGCGGGTCCAGGCTGGAACTGGGGATCCCACGCGCCAGCCTGGCCCCTTGATGGGGTGTGGTGGGTGGGGTCTTAGGTGGCCGCTGTAACAAATGCTCACCAGCCAGGAGGCTGAAAGCTGAAAGAGCCAGCTGCGGCAGTGTGCACCTGTAATCTCAGCCTTTGGGAGGCCGAGGCAGGAGGCTCTCTTCCAATTTAGAGGCCAGCCTGGACTATACCGAGGCCTTATCTTGAAAAGAACAAAAAAAGCCCCAGAAATATGTTCTCTCGCAGTTCTGGGGGGGGAATTCTGAGTCTCCGCAGGGCCACACATGGCCGTCCGCCCTGCAAACGCGAGGGGAAGGTCCCCCCACCCCCGCCAGCTTCGAGGACACCTGAGAAGCTTCTTCAGGGGCTCTTGGCTGGTGGCTGCGTCACTCTTGGCCTCTCCTCACAGAGACACAAGTTGCGGCTCTGGGGCGAGCTGTCATCCAGCAGCAGGACCCCACCCTGGGACACCCACCAGATCCCCTCTTCTAACCCAGGTCCCATCATGGCTCCCCGGAGCACACGATTGAGGGAGGGTGACTCAAGGAGGGGCGAATGCTGGAGACCAAGGGCCACCAGCCACAGACACACCCTCAGGCTGCTGCCAGTGCTTCCCGCAGTCACCCCTGTTCTGCCAACTTCGGGGGACCGCGTCACACAGCCTCAGTGGCAGTGGACAACAAAGCCGGGTGGGGAGGCCCAGGCCTGACATTCCAGCTACCAGGGAGGCTGAGGCAGGAGGATCCCAGGTTGCAGGCCACCCTGGACAACTGAGAGACAATTTACATTTAAAGGGGGCAGAGCTGAGGCTTGGTGGCCAGCGGTGGAAGCCGGTCCAGGCTTCCACATCCAGCAACATCAACAGATGAAAAACAAACCAAACCCGATGTCAGCGTGCGTGGCCGAGCGGGGCATGTCTGTCCCTGCACTTCCCGTGTGCCTGACATGGCCTAGAACAAAAACTCCGGGATCCACAAAGGCGGGTCTCTTGGGTCCTGTGGGAGACGCGGACCCATGGTCTCTTATCCGGGACCCCCAAGATCTCGGGAGCCGGTTAAAGACGCCAGCACCTCTGGCCAAGGTCCCGGCCACAGAGCTCTCCTAGCACCCCGCGGCTGCTGGGTCCTGCACCCCAAACCCACCCGGTGGAGGAGGGGGGCCGCACCTGCGCATGCGCCCTCCCACCTGCGCTTCTCCCCGCCCCTCCCCACGTGATGCCATGGGAACCCGGCCCGAGATGGGGGTCGCAGAGGTGGCGAGTGGACACCTCGCTGTTAGGGTCCAGGCCCCGCACGGGGCGCGCAGGGGGGCCCCGGACCCGGGGTGCAGGGAGGGGGTCGGGGGACGCCCTCCGGGGGGCGCACTCACCCTGACGACGTAGGAGACCCCGGGCCCCAGGACCCTGGCGTCGGGGTGCAGCCAGCCGTGCGCCGGCTTGTGGATGAAGCCGCCCTTGCGCGCCCACTCGTCGGCCGCGGCGTCCTGGGGCCCCGCCGTCCCCCCACCCCGCGCGCCCCGCGGCCCGCGCGCCCCCGGGACCCGGCAGCGGCCGAGCGCAGGCAGCGGGCAGGGGGCGGCGCAGCGCGACTCGCAGGCGCCCAGCACGGCGGCCAGCGCGGGCCTGGGGTCCCCGGGGCCCGCCGCGCCCTCCGCCCGCGCCGCCCCCGCCGCCGGCCCGCGGCCCAGGAAGCCCCCGGGCGCCGCCAGCTTCCAGGGCGCCATGCGCGGCAGCAGCGCGCAGAAGGTGGTGGGCGCCTCGGGTTCGGGGCCGCCGGGGGGCGCGCGGCCGCCCGGGCCCTGCGTCATGGCGCGGCCGCCGCGGAGCGCACACCGGGACCGAGCGCCTGGCGCGGAGGCCGCCGCGCTCCGCCCGGCCCAGCCCGGCCCGGTCCGGCCCCGCCCCGGCCGCGGTGATGTCACCCCCGGCCCAGCGCGCAGCCGCGGGGGGCTGCGCCCCAGGGACCCCGGCCTTGAGCCAAGCGGCCTCGGCGGGGCTCGGGCGGGCGGGGTTTCGGCCCCGAGCGCCTTGGGGGTGTGGGCGGCGCCCCGCTGCTGCGCCTCGCGTTCCTGGGCTGCTTAAGAAGGAGCCCGAACCGACGGGGAAACTGAGGCTGGCCGGAGGAGGCGCGCGATCCGGGCCGGGCTCTTCTCCCCCGCAGAGACACGAAGGCCTGGGCGGGCCTGAAGGACCGGCGTGCCCGGAGCAGACCTAAAGTTTGGGTCCTTCTGCACCGAGCACCGGGGCTCACGGGGACCCCAACCCCAGCCTCCTCCGCCCCGCCCAGCCCCGCCCCGCCTCCGGCGGACGCTGGGGGACAAAGCCCGGGTGCAGGTGGGGAGGGCGGGGCGTGGCCACCGTGGAGCGATCGATAAAGCAGAAAAATGAGGTCACCGCGCCGAGGGGGAAGGGCAGTCCTCGGAGAGGGAGAGGGAGGGGCGCCGAGGTTCAGTTGCGAATCTGCACCCCACCCCCACCCCGTTCCGTGGAGGCGGTGTCCGGACTCCACACCCGGGCTGCTGTCAATGTCTCTGTCGTGGGGAGGGGGTCTGGGGCACGTCCCGGGTGTGTCCTGGATTGAGGTCCATTGGGGAGGGCACAGCCCAGCTTCCTGACAAAGCCCATGTTTCTGTTCGTGAGTGGCCCGGGTTCGAATCCTGCATCGGGCTGAGAACCGTGGCTGTGGAAACGCCTCAGGGTCGCTGAAGCACAGTTTCCTCTGGAGACCACCATCCTTGCCTCCCGAGTGCCTGTAAAGCCTAGGTGACCTTCACCAATATCTGGAGAATAGAAGGCATCTAATGGTGGGTACCACAATACATCAAACTCCTGTGCGTCCCTCAAAACCCAAGAACAGAGTTTCATCTCCCAGAAACCCTCCACCTGGCTCCCCCTACTCAAAATCTTGGCTCCACTCTGGCCTCCCTCAGGCTGGATGCCTTATCTCTCTGGTCCCCTCCAGACAGCTGCAGGACGGCAGAGTTTGGAGCTGGAAGTCACAATTCAGGTGTCCTTTCTAAGGCACAGATAGACACAGCAGCTGTTGTCGCTGAGATTTATTGGCCCCAGCTCTAGGGGGCGGGCGGGTCCCCCGCTCCCCGAGAAGCAGGGATAGACCCAGCTTGGCAGAAACCGGAGCTGTGCGGGACCGGAGCCCTGGAGGCGCTGGACGGCAAGTTCCAGGCCACACAAAGCTCCGACTCCGGACCGGACACTCTGAGCCGGCCTGCGCTGGCCTGGCGTGACCGGCAGAGAGGAAACTGGGGCGCTACTTGGGGCCTGGGGGTGTGGCCTGGAGAGACCTCAGGCCCTGTGGAGGGGAGGGAGGGGCTCCCTGTGCCCGGGCCGCCCTGCCCCCACCGCACCTCACCCCCTGAGGGGAGGCTGAGGCGGTCAGGGCGCGGTGTCCAGGGCCAGGGTGGCTGCCCGCCTGGGGAGGCGGATGCCCATGCTGTAGGCGGGGGCCCTGGCTCTGTTCACGGTGACCTGCTCCGGATAGTGGCTGCCTGGGCCGGGCATCTCCTCCGGAGGCCGTGGGGTGCGGGGCCGGCCCAGCATGGTAAAGGCCGGCTGGCGCTGGCGGTAGGCGTTGGGGTCCGGCATGTCGTACTGCCCAGGGCCCGGGATCTCGGCGGGGTCCTGCAGGAGGCGGACAGGGGGTGTGCGGCCCACCACCGTGTAGCTGGGGCTCCGGGGTTTGACTAAGATCTGTGAGCCCCAGAGCGGAGGCATGATGTAGGCGTTGGGGGCCGGGACCGAGGTGTCAGGGGGCTTTGGCTGCAGGCGCAAGCCTAGGGTGAATGCTGGGGATGTCCGATGACACGCAGGGGGCACCTTCTCCGGGCTGTAGGTACCTGGGCCGGGAGTCACCTCCAGACCTGTGGGAACAGGAACACAAGGCTGACACAGGACAGAGACCTCTTCCATTCCAAAAGGGTGTGTGGCTCCCTGCTGCTCAAATGCATCCTACAACTCCTACATAAACCACACAGCCCCAGGGCATTCCTCCCACTGCCGTCCATCTTCCATACACATTCTGCTCTCATGGTCTCCTAAGCCTAGCTGGTGGCCCACTATGGCTTCCCTTTCCCATCCCCTCTCCCCAGAGTGGTTCTTCAGACTCTAGCCAGCCCCATGGGCCTTCCTCTCGCCCTGCTGACCATCCCCTTGCCCTCTTCTGGGCAGAGCTTCCCCTTTTGGCCCTCCCAGGACCCCACCAACTTCCTCTCTCCCTGCTGGCTGTGAATTTCCCACCAGCTTGGGCCTCATGGCACTGCATGGATGAGGGAGGGGAATGCAAGAAGTCAGTGAGGAGTAAATGAGTGGGGAGTGTGTCCATCAGCTGTGATCCAGGAGGGAGATGAGCCAGTCAGCATGTGGATGGGGATGGCTGGGTGGATGGGTGGATGGATGGGTGGATTCGTGGATGGGTGGATGGATGGGTGGATTCGTGGATGGGTGGGTGGGTGGATGGATGGATGGATGGATTCGTGGATGTGTGGGTGGGTGGATGGATGGATGGATGGATGGATGGATGGATGGGTGGATGGATGGATGGATGGGTGGATGGATGGATGGATTCGTGGATGTGTGGGTGGGTGGATGGATGGATGGGTGGATGGATGGATGGGTGGATGGATGGGTGGATTCGTGGATGGGTGGGTGGATGAGTGATGGATGGGTGGCTGGGTGGGTGATAGATAGGTGGAAAGACTGTGGATGGACTCCTGGGCATTCCAGCGGGCCCGTTGATGGCATGAGGCACCCTGGCTTCTCGGAGGAGGGTTATGCGGAAGAGCACATGGGATGATGGGTGAATCTGTGGACAGCTGGACACCTGGGCCTCTCATCGAGCTGCCAGGTGGGTAGGCCATCGGGTTGGAAGAGGAAAGGCTGGGCAGGAGGAGGGTGGAGTCAGGCAACCGAGGGGGACTCAGGGCCCTGGGGAGAGGGTCCTGCCAGAAGCCAGCACCCCCATGCGTCCTGGGGCCTGGGAGGAGCTGAGGTGGCCCTGCCCTTACCCCCCACATCTGGGCCTCTGGGGGCCCCTCTGAGTCCCTTGGACTTGGTCGGAGACTGGTGGGGTTGGGGGAGCTCAGAGTGGGTCTCTGCATGGCACCCCAACCCCTACTCACCCCGAGTCTTGCCTCGGCCCTGCATGGAGAAGGCGGGGGTGCAGCTCCGGCCAAAGCGGGTGACCTTCGGGTCCAGGAAATAGATGGGCCCTGGGCTGGTATCCTGGCGTGTTGCTGCAGAGGGGCAGGAGTCTGAGGTCTCCCCGGGGGTGATGGTGGCCTGACAGGCTGGGGCCCTGCTGTCCCCTCCCCCCAACACTCTGTCTCCACACACCTCCCACCCTGAGTCCCCAGTGGGGACCAGCTCCCTGCACATTGGGGTTCATCCCAGCACTCAGGAGGCTGAGGCAGGAGGATCGCCACAAGTTCAAGACCAGCCTGGGCTACATAGTGAGACCCTGTCTCCAAAAAAAAAAAAAAAAAAAAAAATGGAACTTCTGGTGCAGGACCCAGTGCTTGGCCTGTCCCCTGTACTGTCACATGTCACAGCCTATCCTGCTTCCGCATTCCCACCCCATCTCTGCGACAAGTGGATCCACCTATGCTGCAGCCTCTACCTACAGATCATTGGTACTCCTGAGGCTTCCACCAAACTCCTACTTATCCCCAAAAGCCCAGATCTCAGGCCTCAGCTCTCACTGTCTACCCTGGGCCTTGGGCAAATAGTCTTCACTCTATTCAAAAGAACCAGGCATGGGGCTGGGGGTTTAGCTCAGCGACAAGCACGAGGTTGTGCGTTTGGCCCGGCGAGGAAATTGGCTCTGCACTCACACCGACAGCACACTTTTACTGGCCACTCACTGGACACCGGGCACTATGGTCACTGCTGCCCCCCCCCATGGTGGCTAGGCAAGGTCCTGCCACCGAGCCAGGGCCTCAGCCCTGAATCAACATTTTTTCTTTTTGTTTTATGAGACAGAGTCTCCTCTGTGTGGCCCAGGCTGGCCTTGAACTTGTGTCGATTCTCCTGCCTCAGCCTCCCGAGTGCTGGGATCACAGACCTGGCCACCACCACGCCGGACTGATACGAACGTTTAATAGAGGCAGGAGGACAGAACAGACACCCAGCTTGCAAAACCCAGAGGCAAAGAGACCCAGGTCTCAAACACGGCCCTCCCCTTCTCTCTATCACGGAGGAAACTGGACCAGAGAGAACCGGCCGCCTGCGCCGGGTCACACAGCAAGCGCAGGTGGACAGACCTCCCCTGCCCCGTCCGACCCCGCCTCCCGTCGGGGTCCCAGCGCCCCTCACCTTCACTGGGTTTCCCTGCCAGCGTGTAGGCGGGCCCGGCCGGCCTGGTGCGGTCGTGGTGGAGGAAGCCCACGGTGGGCGGCAGGATGTACAGGCCAGGCCCGGAGCCTGCAACCCGGTGCCCAGGTCACCGCGGGGCGGTTGGGGGGAGGAGCTGGACCCGGCTCCCACCCAGCGCCTGGGCCGAGGCCGGGGCTCTGCGCCTGGGGACGGCGCGGCCCATTGTGAGCCCGCGCGGGTTACGCGGGAGGGGCTGGGAGTGGCCAGGGGCAAGACGGCGCGCTGGGGAAACTGAGGCCGGGGCGGGCTGCGGGCTGGCGGAGGGGACCCGGCTCCTGCGCACGGCTGGGAGCCAGCGCAGCCCCCACCGACCCGGGGTCCTCCCGCCTGCCCCGCACCCGCCATCCCGCCGGGCAGGGGGAAACTGAGGCCGGCACGCACCGTCCCCCGGGGGCTTCCGCAGTGTCCCCATGGCGCCGAGCGCGGGCGTCTTCACGCTGCCGTCCGGTCCTCGCGGCTCGCGCTCCCCGTCCGCACGCACGGCCCACAGCGCCGGCCTCGCCACTCCCCTGCCCGGCACAGACGGGCCCTTGTCCCGGCCGGGCAGGCGCCGGCCTGGAAGTGGGCTGGATCGGGTGTCGCCGAGGAATCCGGTGTCCCGGGCGTCCCCAGGGAGAGGCCCCAAGGCGCCAAGCGCAAAGGGTACCCCCGGAGCTGGGACGGGGTGGTGAGGATGTGGGGTGGGGTCCCCGTGCACCCCCATCCCAGCAGCCTAAGGTCGTTTGGTCCAAGGCCCAGCAGCCCGGTGCGCTCAGGGGCTCAAGGGCTCAGAGGCTGCTACTTTGGTGTGCATAGCGCAGAGCATTTATCCAGCACCTGCAGCCTGTTGGGCTCCATAGTGGGGTCTGACAGGAACCCGCACCGCGTGATGGGGCGTCCCTGAGGACGCCTGAACAGGTGTCCATGGGAGCAGGGAGAGTGGGCCTCCAGGAGTTGCAGAGGAGGTGTTCCAAGCAGAGCAGAAGTCATGCAAAGGCCCTGGGGCCACTTAAGGACTGAGCTGCTTTCACTGGGCTGTGAGCAGAGAGGATCAGGGGGACAGAGGTGCTCCCGGGCGCTCTCTGGTGGCCATGGGAGGAACGCACCGAGGCCTGAGGTAGCTGAGCAGATGGTGATGCCAGGATGAAGATTTAGGGATGGTGGGAAGATGATGGGACAGAGACAGGAAGGATGGTGGAACATGATGGAGGGTAATAGGAGGAGTGATGGGAGGGCGGTGGAGGGTAGTGGAGGAGGGTGGGAGGGCGATGAGAGGAGGATGAAGGATGATGGGATGATGGGGATTATAGGGAATGATAGGAGTTGATGGAGGATGATGGGAGATGACAGAGGATGATGGGAGATGATAGGGAATGATGGGAGATGACAGGGGATGATGGGGAATGATGGGGGATGATGGAGGATGATGGGAGATGATGGAGGATGATGGGAGATGATGGGGGATGATGGGAGCTGATGGAGCCGGATGGAGAGGGTAGGAGTTAGTGGAGGATGGTGAGGGATGGGGGAAGATGAAGGGAAGGGACAGATGATGCCAGGTGATGGGTGATGAGGGAGGACAGTGACCATAGGACAGGATGATGGAAAGCAATGGGGTGACGGGAGAAGACGAGTGAATTATGGCGGATGGTGGGCGGTAGTGGGGGTGATGTGAAGGAGGTTGGAGGAGGAAGCTGGGAAGGTGACAGAGGGTGGCAGGAGGGGTGGCAGGGGTCACAGGAGGCAGCCATGAGGACAGCAGTCCTGTGCCATCTATGAGCGGGTCTGTCTGGGTCTCCCCGGAAGCCAGGAGCTCTGGGCCCCCATCAGCTTCTCCTGGGCTGAGAGCCCTGTGGGAGTCGGGGCCCCCCAGGACCGGCATCTGCCAACCCATCGAAGTTTTGTAGTTCAGACTGATTTAGAACTTTGTGTAACCTGTGCTGGCCTCAAACCCACAGCAGCCCTCCTGCCTCAGCCTCCCGAGCGCTGGGCCTACGGGCATCTGCCGCCACCCCCAGCTCTGTATGCTGAATTTTGCTGTGAGCCTGAAACAGCTCTTTAAAAAGCCTGTCATTTAAAATGCTGAAGTCCTAGCCAGGTGTGATCCCACCTGTAATCCCAGCACTCGGAGGCCGAGGCAGGAGGGTCATCACAAATCCAAGGCCAGCCTAAGTCACACTGAAGTTCTAACTCCCAATAAGTGCTGCCTCAGTTGAAAATAGGATTTTTGCAAACAGAATGGAATTAAAATGAGTTTTTGTACTGGATTAGAGAGATCCCTGTGTGGTGTTTTACATTTTCTGTTTTTCTTTTTGGTTTTTTGAGACAGTTTCACTATGTAGCCCAGGCTGGCGTCAAACTCACAGTGACCCTCCTGCTTCAGCCTCCCGAGTGCCGGAATGACAGGGTGCACTACCACGCCCAGCTGCATTTCATGGCTTCAAACAGGCGGAAACTTTGGACGGACCCAGAGACACAGAGAAGGAAGGTGGGGGAAGGCAGAGGCAGTTACACCAAGCCCCCACCAGAACTGAATGAGGCAAGGCAGGGTTTGGTTGGGGGGAGCCCAGCCCTGTGCCACCTGGATTTTGGACTTCCGGTCTCCAGGCAGTGAAGGGAGAAGATATTCCCAGTGTTGCAGACACTTGGTCATCATGGTTAGCTGTGGCATTCAAGAAATGAATAAAGGGCTTCCTCGCTGGGGCTGTAAAGAGTGCATAAGAGTTTGGTGGGCAGAAAAAGCAGGGTAAGGATGTTGCAAGATTACCGTGAGACCCTGGCCCCCATTTCCCCATCCCCTTGGGAAGAGTGCCCCCTTTCCCATCCACACCATGGGCACAGGGTAATTTGGTCCAAGAGATACAACAGAAGGCCCCTCGATGACCCCCAGACCAGGTCCCCAGGAGCCACTCAACACGCAGCCCCTGTCACTGAGACCAGTGCAGTGTGAGCCCCTCGGGGCTCCAGCAGAACCTGTCACCCTGTGTTCCAGGGAAGCCATTATGAAATTGTAAGAAAAGCCCACACCTGTCATCCCAGCACTCAGGAGGCTGAGGCAGGGTGATCGCCGCGAGTTCAAGACCAGCCTGGGCTGCACAGTGAGCTCAAGGCCAGCCTGAACCACATAGCAAGACCCTGTCTCAAAAAGACAAAAAATTAAAATTAAATATGGCTGGGGCTGGAGTTCAGTGCAAAGGCCCTGGGTTCCATCCCCAGTGCTGAAAGAAAACAAAACAAAAACCACTCACAGACAGCCTCGAGCAGCCAGTTCATTTCCACGGCCAGGTCCGATGTGAAATACAGCACCTGTGTCCTTGCACCTGGGCCACCTCATCTCACAGCAACAAGCCCCACTTGCCGAGGGCACAAAAGCGCTCGCCAGCCACCCGAGATCACAAGCATGGTTTGTTTCTTCTGCTTGGAATGCATTTCTGCTGCGATCACTGTAACCAACCACAAACTCGTGCTCCAAACCGCACGCACAGCTTCATCAGCTTACATCTCCCTCAGTCCGGAGAACCCGGCTCCGAGCAGCACCTGCATCCCTTGGCTTGCAGCCCCATCCTCCAGCTGCAGAGCTGCTGGCAGCAGCATCCTGAACCCCTCTCTCCCTCCCTCCCTCCCTCCCTCCCTCCCTCCCGCCTCCTCAGGACAAAGCTGGAATTTGTGGTCAGCTCACCAGGAGGAGAAATGCTAGCGATGGCCGAAGGAAGACTTCAGGTTCCCCCGATCAAGGCGGGAATCTCGGGGACCTGGCACAGCAGAAGGGGACCATTGGGCCAGGTCTCCGGGGTCCCTCTGGTCACTGTGGCAAATATGTTGGGGTCAGGAGGGGACTTGGGGATACCTGGTGGCAGTACACTGCCCCTGGAAGGCCAGAGACAGCAAAAAGTGGTGGATACCGGGCGTCCTGGGGAACGAAATCCCAGGAGTTTTGCAGGTGGGGTGGGGGAGGGGTACAGGCAGAGACGCTAAGTGCACCCCAAGGCTGGCCCGGGCCCTGAGGGAGGACCGGCCCCTCCTCAACTCAGCAGCCGCCCGCAGCACGCATGCACAAGCATGCCCATGCCGAGGAGCCCGTGCAGAGCCAGGGCTCTTGGCCCCCGATCCTCATTCTGGGGTGCAGCGCTGTACCGGGGTGGCACGCGGAGCTTCACGCTGGGCTCCACCCCCGGCCCCTTTAATTTTTATGTTGAGAGACCCTTGCTACGCCACTGCCTTGCCCAGGCTGGGCTGGACCTTGAGATCCTCCTGCCTCAGCCTCCCCGAGTGTGCCCAGCTAGCACACCACCCCCCATCTTTCTCCAGAACACACCCCGAGGGCCACAAGCCAGGGCGCTTGTCCAGGAGGCCAGCGTTCTCGGGTGACCCGCTGTTTTTCTGTGTCCCTGGCACACAGCAGCAGCGAGACGCCTCCCACACCAGGGCCAGCGCCACCTCTGGCCTCCCGCAGCCAGGATCTGTCGTTGCCCGCCTCCCCGGGGGCGCCCGCCTTTGTCCTCCGGCTGGCAGCCGGTCGCCTGACTCACACCCACGTGCCTCGGTGGCCGCCTGCCCCTCTGCCCCACAGGGACTCCAACAAGGCAGCCTTGTCCTGCTGCCGCGCCTGAGGACACAGGGAACCTGCCGGGCCGCTCTCCTGTCTTTACCCAGGAAGCCCGCGGCCCCGGCTCTGCAGAGCCAGCCCTCACGGCCCCTCAGCGCAGCACTGCTGGTTCGCGACGCTTAGGGTTCGCAGGCTTTGGGTCCTGAGTGTGCCCCACAGTGTCCCTGTGTTAGAGGCTTGGTCCATGGAGTGCTTTTAAGGGGTGGGCCCTTGTCAGGGTGGTGACACACACCTTCATCCCAGCGCTGTGGGAGGCTCAGATAGGAGGCTCAACTCGGAAAACACAAAGGGCTTGGGTGCAGCTCATGCAAAGGCCCTGAGGTGTTTTTTTTACAGCTTCAACTAGTGATTTTTATTTTTTTACTATGTTTGCTTTGCTTTTCTTTTTTTAAAAATCCATTTTAGTCATAGATAAAAAGAAAAGAAGAAAGAAAAAAACCACAAGAAAATTACAAAGCGCATCAGTCAAAGGGTGACAAGCACATACATCATGCTTTGTCACCCACTAGGGCCCTGGGTTGAATCCCCAGTATGGGAGAAAAAATTTTAAAAAGAAGGAACAGGAGTGGGCTAAAGGCAGGCATTTGGGTCACGAGAGGGTGTTTCTCAAAGGGAACTGCGCCAGACCCCTCCGTCTCTCCAGGCAGAAGGAAATAGGCCCCCTCTTCCACGGGCTCCCCCATGCTGCTTCCCACGGGCCCAAAAGCCTCAGGGCAGCTGATGATGGCCAGGACCTCCGAAACCGTAGGCCATGGTGAGTGTTTCCCCCGAAGAGCCGGTTACCTGTTGTACCTAGGCATTGTAGGAATGGAAAGCGGTCCACCTGCCCTGGGACGTCAGGTCCTCTGCGCTGCATGCTTCGAGGTCTCCTTGGCACCTACAGCAATGCCTGGCACTCGGCAGGCAGTCACCAAATACGTGTTCACGTTAGCACGGCAGCCTGGGTCCTGGCGCTCTGGCAGCTGCGGCAGGAGGATCCCAAGTTCAAGCCCAGCTGCAGCGATTTAGCGAGAGACCTTCATCCCAAAATAAAGAGTCAAAAGGGCCAGAGAGGGAGTTCAGTGGGAAGGCTGAGTTCAATCCCCATTCCGCAAAAAAGAAAAAGCAAAAAGCATGGTGAATTAAGCAGTGACCTCAGCCACTCTCAGACTAAAATATCCAGGGTCCTCTTCACCAAAAACACCTCAAACATCACCTCAAACAGGCCCCCAACTTCCAGCACCACCGGGTCAGTCCCAGAACACCCTCCGCGCCCTAAGTAAAGCACCGCACCCGCACCAGAGTTCCCCACACCTCCCCTCATCGCACAAGCACTAAAGCCCAGCACATGACAGCTTCCTAGCATTAAAACCTGGTGCATACCAGCAAGACCCTGCCATGATAATCCCAGCTCCCTAGCAACCAGATGCCTCCATCATAATCCTAGTTCCCTAGCAACCAGATGCTCATATAATCCCAGCTCCCTAGCAACCAGGTGCCATGATAATCCCAGCTCCCTAGCAACCAGATTTCACCATGACAATCCCAGCTCCTTAACAACCAGATGCCGCCATCATAAACCCAGCTCCCTAGCAACCAGATGCTGCCATCATAATCCTAGTTCCCTAGCAACCAGGTGCCATGATAATCCCAGCTCCCTAGCAACCAGATTTCACCATGACAATCCCAGCTCCTTAACAACCAGATGCCACCATCATAAACCCAGCTCCCTAGCAACCAGATGCTGCCATCATAATCCTAGTTCCCTAGCAACCAGGTGCCATGATAATCCCAGTTCCCTAGCAACCAGATTTCACCATGACAGTCCCAGCTCCTTAACAACCAGATGCCGCCATCATAAACCCAGCTCCCTAGCAACCAGATGCTACCATCATAATCCCAGCTCCCTAGCAACCAGATGCCATGATAATCCCAGCTCCCTAGCAACCAGATGCTGCCATCATAATCCCAGCTCCCTAGCAACCAGATGCCATGATAATCCCAGCTCCCTAGCAACCAGATGCTGCCATCACAATCCCAGCTCCCTAGCAACCAGATGCCATGATAAACCCAGCTCCATAGCAACCAGATGCCACCATCATAATCCCAGCTCCCTAGCAACAGAAAACCAGCCTTGGCCACAGGACCCGAGCACAAGCAATAGAACCCAGCTCCCTAGAAACAGGGTCCCAAACTTCTTAACATCATCCCAGCCCCTAGCAACAACATCCCAGCCTTGGCAACATGGTCCCAGAGCTTAGCAACAGGGCCCCAGCCCTGGCAACATGATCTCAGCCCCTAGCAACAGGATCCCAGCCTTGGCAACGTGATCTCAACCCCTAGCAACAGGAAACCAGCCTTGGCAACAGGTCCCAGGCCCTAGCTCCACAGTGCCAGTTCCGCCACGAAGCAACCCTCCCCCCAGGGACCAGCACGTGGTCCACGATTCCCATCTCTGGTGACGACCCCGGCGCGCGGTTTCAGCAAGCACTATGATCTCCAAGCCAAAAACAAGAGCGTCTAGCACAGAGGTCTGGGTGCTCCGAGGGTGGACTGGTCATGACAATGGCTGTCATGTGATCTTTCGCAGCCCACCCATCGCTCCTGGGACCCGTCCTTTTTTCAGGCAGAGCGAGATGTTTGGTGGGATCCGGATGGCTGGAGTGCAGGTCCCAAGGGAACTGGAATCCACTTGAGCAGTTGAGGCTCAGGGGTTGGGTGGGACTGTGGGTGGGGCGGGGAAAGGGGCGGGAAATTGGCTTGGAGGCTGCCGGTCCCTTGGAGTGGGGGCGGGGCATTTGTGCTGCTGGGCGGGGCCAGACGCCAAGGAGTGGGGCCTATGCGGGGAGGGACAGATCGCTGGGGAGGGGTGGGGCTAAGCATTGGGCGGGGCCTAAGCACAAAGGGGCGGGGTCTAAGCACAAGGGGCGGGGCCTGGTATGGGGCGGGGCCTACTGCGAAGCAGGGAGTTGGGGAGCCGAGGCCTGGCAGATTTATCTCCCTGTCTACAAAGACCACGGCGTCCTGAGAGCCAATCAGGACCCCGACCTCAGCTCTGACTGGAGTCCTGATCCCCATTCCCACTCTGAGCTCCGCCCAGGAACCCTGTCCATTCTGCCCCCGTTTGGGGGTGCAGCCCACTTCCCCGACCCTCAGAGCCCTGCTCCAAGTGTCCCCAGCTCCCCACTGTTCTGCTCTGAGCTTGCTCTTCACCCCAAACCCCAGCGCCCTGATTCCCACCCTGCACCTGAAACCCATAGGGAAGGGCGTCCCTAGAGGTCTGCTGTGCTCTGTGGGTGACTGACCCCCAATTCAGTCCATATGGGGCACCCTGGGCAAGGTGGGGTCCCCGGCCTCCTCCAGTTCCATGCAGGAGGCCTCCAGGCCTGACAGCCTCCTGTGTCCCGTGGGGTCAAAACTGGGCTCCAGTGGGACCTTCTGTCCCATCCCCTCGGGAAGAGCAGACTCAGGACTCGGCTGGGGCTGAGGAACACAGGCCTTGGAGCTGGCAGCCCGGGGTCCTCCCTGCCTGACTGCAGATCGGGGCCCCGGATGCTCAGATGAGTCTGCGCCTGGGGCCCAAAGCAGAGGGCAGCCTCAAGGGCCCAGAAGCCACACTGCAAAGAGGAAGAGAAATGGGTGACATAAAATCATTGCCTTAAATTAAGAACAAATCTTACAAATTGTCAAACACCATGTATCTTTTGGGGAGTGGACAGTACTTTAGACTGAACTCAGGGTCTTTCCACTGAGCTACACCGGTCCAGCCCTGAGCACCAATGTTTGATCCTCCTGCCTCAGCCGCCCAAGGACCTGGCTGATAGATGTGCACCACTGTGCTCTGTTCCTGAACACTTTTTGTCATTTTTTGAGACAGGGTCTTTTTATTTAACTAATTAAGCTTATTGGCACATCCTATTATACATTTTGGCTCTTATTTACGCTTTCATTTTCTCATGCACAATGCACATATATGTATGTTCAACTGATTTCGCTGCAGAGTATGGTCTCAAGGTGCATCCCCATACCTGAAAATACCTCGTTTGTCCTTCTTTATGACTGCATAGTACTCCATTCTTTATCCATCCATTGGTTGATGGGCACTTGGGTTGTTTCCAAGATTTAGCTATGACAAACTGCCACTATTTTTTTTGAAGTCTTTGCCATGCAAAAGCTTTTCAGTAGGGTGAGATCCCAGCTGTTGATTCTTTGTGATAGTTCCTGGGCAGTCAGGTTTTGTTCATAAAGTCTTTTTTTTTTTTCCTTGCTGAGGATCGAACTCACAACCTCTCATTTGCCAAGCAGGTACTTATGCCACTGAGCTAAACCCTGGGCCTGTTAATAAAGTCTTTACCTGCACCAGTGTCTTCAAGAGTTTTGCCTATTCTGTCTCACAACATATCTGTCTAGTGTTTCTGTTTTAATATTTAGGTCTTTGATCCATTTTTGTCTCAGTTAGTGCATGTTGAGAGATATGGGCCTCATTTGAGTTTTCAGCATGTGGAGAGTCAGTTTTTCCCAGAGCCATTCATCTTTCTTCCAGTGAACATGTTTGGCACCTTTGTCAAAGAGAAGGTGGCGGAATGTGTCTGCATTTGTTTCTGCATCTTTTTTGGGGGAGGGGGGTCTTTTTCCTTTTTATCGATACCGGGGATATCTGTTCCACTAATCCTCAGGTCTAGATTTTTGCCAGCACCATGCTGTTTGCATCACTGTAGCTTTGTAGTATAGTTCCAAGTCTAGGATTGTGATACCTTCTGCCTTATTTTTGTTGCCCAGAATTGCCTTTGCTATTCTTAGTTCAAGACTGGGTCTTACCACGTCGTTCAGGCTGCCCTTGAATTTACTCTAGTCCAGGTTGGCCTCAGACTTGCAACACTGCCCCTGTCTTGGCCTTTATCCATTTATTCTTAAGTACTTTGCTTTTTTATTTTTATTTGTTTCCGGTACCGGGGGCTGCACCCAGAGCTTTTGCACTGAGCTACGTCCTCAGGCCTTTTTATGTGTTGTATTTGGAGATGGGGTTTTGCTGAGGCTGACAAGGCTCAGATTTGAGATCCTCATGCCTCAGCCTCCCAGAGTGCCGGGATGTGTGCACTAGGCCTGGCTAAATCTGAAGAGCCGCTGAGCCCGGGGTCCCCAGCAGTGTCCTGTCTGCCCCCTCAGCCTGCAGAGGCTCACCAGCACCTCTGCCTTATCTCGATCTGCCCTGAAGAGGCCCCACATTCCCTGGTGCCCCAGGAGTCCCTCGGAGGTGGCCCTGTTTCTCCTCCATCATCACATGGCTGTCATCCTGGTCATCTTTCCAGAGGACACCGGGCCACTTACTCAGGCTTCCTCAAACCTGCAACATCTGCAGAGAACCTGTTTCTGAGTGTGGCCAGCTCAGCAGGCTCTGGGCGCCCCCAAGCTCTGGAGACCCCACAGTAGCAGTGGGTCCAGACTCTGTCCCCCAGCCACGGGAGGCTCCTGGCCTCCGAGGCCACCTCACAGGTCCACTCAGCTGACCCCAGAATCCTGCTCCTGTCACCAGCCCCGGTGGGACAAGCTCCGGCAGAGGAAGCCTCAGGGGGTGGCAGGGTCCTCAGCTCAGAGGGTCTGGCGGCTAACCAGTCTCTGCCCAGAGAGAGACGGGGACCCAGAAGAATGGGCCTGGGGATCCTCTGTGGCCACCTGTCCTCAGCCTGAGAGCCCCAGGCTGTGAGCCCTCTCTGGAACCCACCTGTACCAGCCCCTGGCCATTGGCACCTACCTGGCATGGGAATATGATGATATCCTGAAGGTATTGCTGGCCTCAGGCCAGACATGGCTTTTACCGTCTCAGTGGGGGCCAAGTCCCCCAGGCAGACCCTGTCTCAGTGAGTCTGCTGCCCCCAAGGGACAGAAAGGACCAGGCAAGGTGGTGGCCAGGACCAGGGGATGAACTCGGACCAAAGAGAGTGTCGGGCATCACCCCCGAGCCAGGGACTGGGAGGTGACGGGGTGGCCCCCAGGTAAGGGAGAGAAGGTGATCAGTGGGGCTGGAGTTGGGGTTCAGGCTGCACGCAGGGAGACCCAGGGGCGTGAGACAGAGCGACATGGGGGGCCCAGACGGTGCAGCAGGAAAGGGGCAGGGAGCTCCTCTCAGGGAGACGGGGACATCACACCCAACCGCGCAGGGGCCGGTGGACAGGCAGAGCTGGGGCTCGGCAGAGGCAGGGACCGGGAAGGACAGGCCATCTGGTGGACAGGCCAGGGCTCCTGGGTCTGCCCAGCCCTGCTGTGACCCCGCCACGCCACCCACACTCACCACCAGGGACACGCAGGGATCCTCAGCGTCTCCTGCCCAAGCCGTGTGCCCAGGACCAGGCAGGGAGGCATCGAGCAAGAGAGGACCCGGCAGGGCCCGAGGGGCCGTCACCACCCACAGGGCACAGCCCAGCTCCTGCCCAGCCCCAGCAGGCACAGGGGCCCTGCAGGCCTGGGTCAGCCACCAAAGCCCAGCCCTGCTCCCCTCAGCCCCTCGGAAGGTGACGTGGGTTCAGGCTGAGCGGGGGCAGAGTGGGGACCCCACGCTGCCCACCGCCAAACGGTCCACACGGTGGGGTGGGCGCCCTCAGAGGTCTGCTGGAGGCTCGATCTCCATCCCATCACCCGCTGTCCTCCTTGGGGTCCAAAGACCCCAAACCAAGAGTGCTGGGGGATGCGAGGGGGAGGGGCCCTGGCAGGGACAGGCGGCCGTGGGTGACGCCCCACTCAAGAGGCCGGATGCGGGGCCCGGCAGTCGGTCCCTGGGCAGGGGCTTCCTGTGCCGGGAAGGCGGCGGGCGGTGCCCAGGTGGGCGGAAGGGGGTGCAGGCGCCAGGGCCCAGCTCCTCAGCCCCCCACCCCAGGCCGCAGCGTCCACAGCCGGCCCCTCTGTCTCCTTTCTTTTTTTTTTTTTTTTTGGCAGGAGTGAGGTTTTCTTGTTTGATTTGGGGTGTGTGTGTTTGGTCTTTGTCTTCCTGAGACGGGGTCTTACTGTGCAGCTCAGGCTGGCCTTGAGCTCTCTGTATAGCCCAGGCTGGTCTGGGACTCCAGGGATCCTCCTGCCTCAGCCTCCCGAGCTGGGCTGATGGGCGTGCGCCAGCGCTCAAATGTCTCTGCTTCTCTCTCCCTCTGGTGGCCCCGTCCCAATCCATCAATCTGTCGTCTCCATCTATCTCTCCCTGTCGGTCTCTGTCTCGGTCTGTGTCTCTTTCTCTCTGTCCCTGTCCACCTCTGCTGAGAGCTCCTCATGGGCCCTGCCCACCTGTCCTCTCCTGGTCACTATGCACGTGTGTGTCTCTCTGTCTCTCTGTCTCTGACTCTCTGTCTGTGTGTGTCTGTCTCTCTGTGTCTCTGTGTCTCTGTGTCTCTCTGTCTCCATGTCTCTCTGTGTCTCTGTCTCTCTGTGTCTCTGTGTCTCTCTGTCTATGTCTGTCTGTCTCTCTGTCTCTGTGTCTCTCTGTCTATGTCTCTCTGTCTGTCTCTGTCTCTCTGTGTCTCTGTGTGTCTCTGTCTCTCTGTGTCTCTGTGTGTCTCTGTGTCTCTGTGTCTCTGTGTGTCTCTGTGTCTTTGTGTCTCTCTGTCTCTGTGTCTCTCTGTCTCTGTCTCTCTGTCTCTGTCTCTCTGTCTCTGTGTCTCTGTGTCTCTGTGTCTCTGTCTCTGTCTCTCTGTCTCTCTGTCTCTGTCTCTCTGTGTCTCTGTGTGTCTCTGTCTCTCTGTGTCTCTCTGTCTCTCTGTCTCTGTGTCTCTCTGTCTCTGTCTCTCTTTGTCTCTGTCTCTCCATGCCCCTTGCGGTCACACAGGCAGGCCCTGGGCTGAGCTCCGTGAACACCCAGGCAGGGCTGGGTGGGGACAGGCGTCCCAGGGCCTCAGCCCGCCTGGTGCCCACAGTCCCCCACTTGCCGTGCGTCGCCGGCCGGCCTGGGGAGCAGCAGGAAGCGGGGGTCAGGGGCTGGGAAGCAGCCGTGCCCTGCCCCCCGCCCAGGTTAAGGGCCCAGCTTCCCGGGGAGCGCCTGCACCTTGGAGCCTTCCTGTGCAGCCTTCCGGCCCAGACAGCATGGGGGAGGGGACCACAGGAGCCACAGCCCAAGTCCACATGGGGCCCACCTGGGCCTCAGGCACAGGGCCCTCTCTCTGGGCCTCAGTTTCCCCCAGCTGCTTCCGACCTCCCTTGAACCTCAAATTCTGCCTCTGATAGAGTGCCTGGGCCCATGGTGCCCGGCTGCCTTCCTTTATTTCAGTATGGGGAAACTGAGGCACAGGCAGCCAGCACCTGAGGTCATCTGGAGTCAAACCTGGACCAATCCGCATATGCTGGGGTCAGGGCAGGGCCACAGCAGAAGAGCTCCCTCCCTGGGAGGACAGCGCTCCTGGAGAAAGTCAGGAGGGGAGGCAGGGCCTGGCCAGACGCTGAGCAGAGATGGCTGCTGCCTGTGCAAAGGCCCTGAGGCTGCCTGTGGAGGGAGGCAGGCAGGGTGTGGATTATCCGATGCTAGCTGGACCTGTGTGAGCAACAGGCCACAAGCAGTAGGGACCTTGGGCACCGGGCAGCCTAAGGCTGCAACGATCCTCCTGCCTCAGCCTCCCAAGTGCCAATTTGTGTTTTTGAGACAGGGTGTCACTATATAGTCAAAGCCAGCCCTGAACTCACATGGGACAGTTGCTCTTGGGCCAGGTGATGAGCCCTCTGTGTCCCCCAAGGAAGGCGGGCAGCTGGGTGACTTGACCCGACTCCGGGAGACCCCAGCGCAGGGCACCCTCACCGCAGAGGACTCTGGTCCCTCTCCAGCGCCCTCATCCCCATGTCCCCATCTTCTGTCAAGCTGTGTGGGGGAGGTCACCTGGAGCCTGCCCAGGCCTTCCCGCTCCTCTGGCTCTCACCAGCCAGCTCCCCTCCCCTCTGCAGCCTGCCGGGGGCCAGGGTCAGGCCGGGAAAGCCCCTCGGGAACCCCCGGAGTGGCGGGCGGGGCGTCAAGGGGGGGCAGGCTACTTAAGCCTCTGCCTGGACATCGTTGGTGGAGGACCAGGACAGGATGGTGCGTGGCCTGCAGCTGCTGCTGGTCCTGGGGCTGCTGCGGCCGGGCGAGGGTGAGCGGGGCCTGGGGCCCAGGGAAGAGGCAGGGGGCACCGCGGGGGGAGCCAGGGGCTGCAGCTCGGGAAGCAGCGTGGGGTGGGGGCCCAGCTGACTGCTGTCCCCGCAGGGCAGCCCCTGCTTGTGGAGCCAGCAGACCCCGTGGTGGCAGTGGCCCTGGGCGCATCTCGGGACCTTACCTGCAGCCTGGCCTGCGCCCCTGGCCCGGCAGCCGTGCACTGGCGGGGCCTGGACACCGGCCTGGGCTCCGTGCGCTCCGACCCTGGCCGCAGCGTCCTCTGGCTGCACCGCGTGTCTCTCAGGGACGAGGGTCCACGTGTGTGCAGGGGCTCCTGCGGCGGCCGCACCTTCCAGCACCGCGTGCAAGTCCTGGTCTACGGTGAGCCCCGAGCACCTGCGTCCTGATCCCTGGGATCCTCCCCTGGTGCCCCAGACCCTGCACCCCACCCAGTTGTGCTGACCCCGGGGCTCCACCCGCAGCCTTCCCGGACCAGCTGACTGTTTCCCCGGCCGCTCTGGAGCCTGAGCAGCAGGACGCACAGGTCGGGTGCACAGCTCACAATGTCACACCTTGGGACCCGGACACACTGTCCTTCTCCCTGATTCTGGGGGACCAGGAGCTGGAGGGAGTCCAGATCCTGGGCAGGGAGGAGGAGGAAGAGGAGGAAGCAACCCCAGAGGCCGAGGGTCCGCTGTTCCGGGTGACACAACGCTGGCTGCTGCCTGCCCTGAGGCCCCGAGTCCCGACCACCCTGCACTGCCAGGTCACCATGCGGCTGCCTGGCCTGGAGCTCAGCCACCGCCAGCCCCTTCCAGGTGGGCCCCGGGCATCACCCTCCCTCAGCCCTGCCTGGCTCCCACCTCCCTTGGGTTAGGGGTTGTCCAGGCCCCAAGATTCCTGCATAGTCTGCTCCCTCTGCTCTGTGCACACCAGCCTCCTCCCAGCAAGCCAGCCTCCAACCTGCCCCAGGGCCTTTGCACCTGCCACAGAGGCTCCTTCCCTTCACTTTCCTGCCTCTGTGCTCCAGTGTGACCCTGAGAAGGTGGCCCCTGAGCTCCCTTGGTAAAGGGCCACCCCCACCCCAGGTGAGGCCACACACACCTGACCCTCCATCTTGTTTCTCCACACCCTCATCCACAACTGGGGTCCTGCTATGTTCCGCTGTGTCCACTGTCTGTTGCTACACTGTTGGCTTCACAGAGCTGGGAATCTGCATGGCTTAGTCAAGGCTGCATCCTCGGCAGCAGAAAGGGATCCTGGCACAGGGCCGACCTGTGTGTGCTCCGGGCGGGTGAAGACCCTGGGGTCCCAGCAGTGCTGGGGCGTGGAGTGCAGGCCAGAGGCCAGGGAGGCTCGTGATGGCACAAAGGGGCAGCAGGACTCCTGGGATGTTTAATGGGCTCTGTGAGCCAGACCTGAGGGCCCACACCTGTCATCCCAGCACACTGCGAGGCTGAGGCAGGAAGATACCAAGTTTCAGCCCAACCTGGGCAACTTAGCAGGATCCTGTGTCAGAGGATAACAGAGGGTTGGGGGAGCATGGCCCAGTGCTGAACCCCTGTCCAGCACGTGGGGGGCCCTGGGTTCCAGCCTCTGGCGGGAGGAAAGGCCAGAAGGATGGAAAGGTGGTGGTGGCTCGGGGTTTCCCGCCTGATTCTGCCCACTGGGACGTCCGACAGTCACCCGGGTAGCCTGGGAGGGGGCTTGAGGGCTGCACCCAAACCCCATCTGGGTGAGGGTGCTCAGGAAGTGGGGGGGCCTGGGCTGCAGCAAACAAAGGGCTGCTATGTGTCCCAGTCCTGCACAGCCGGACCACTCCAGAACTCCCCAGTCCATCCTTGCCAGAGACCCCGGATCCGACCTCGCTGAAGCCCTCCAATCTGATCTCTCCGGAGCCCCCCGAATCCACCGCCACAGCGCACCCCGAATCTTCCTCCACAGCGCACCCCGAATCTTCCTCCACAGCGCACCCCGAATCTTCCTCCACAGTGCACCCCAAATCTACCTCCACTGCACACCCCGAATCCACCTCCATAGAGCACCCAGAATCCACCTCCACTGCGCACCCCGAATCCATCTCCGTGGAGCCCCGTGACCCCCTCTCCCCGCACAGCACCAGCAGCCCCCGCAGCTGCCGCCCCGAGATCCTCCAGGCACCCCCAGCAGTGATGGAGAAAGCAACCGGCTGGGGGCTCCTGTGCCAGGCACCCTGCGGGCCTGGGGTGACAGTGCGCTGGACACTGGCTCCCAGGGGCCTGGCCGCCTACCAGAGGAGGGAGGCCGGGGCCAGGGCGTGGCTGAGTGCGCTGTTGACCGACCCCGCCCCCGAGGGCTGGTTCCAGTGCCGGCTGGAGCCCGGCGGCCAGGTGGCCAGCCTGTACGTGCCAGGCCAGAGCCCAGTCCCCAGTGCCTGTGAGTTCCGGCGCCCAGGGGTGGGGACTGGGAGGGACAGACTCCCTGGGGCGCAGACCTAGACAGGCCTGGCTGGCAGCACACACATGTAATCCCAGCACTCAGGAGGCTGAGGCAGGAGGATTACTGTGAGTTTGAGGCCTGCCTGGGTCACACGGTGAGTTTAAAACTAGCATGGACTACAAAAGACAAGACCCTACCTCAAAAAAAAAAAAAAAAAAACTAACAAAAAGAAAGAAAGAGAGCTAGGCATGGGGGGGGGTGCGTGTGTGTGAGCCTAGCACTGTGGGAGGCTGAGGCAGGAGAATCACAAATTTGAACTCTGCCTGGGACCTTATCAATTTAGTGAGTCCTTGTCTCAAAATAACATGCTTGAAAAGGCCTAGGGATGCGGCACAGAGCAGACACTCCAGGTTTCACCCTCCGCGCTGTAAAGAGCATGAGCCAGGGAGAGGAGGAGAGGAGCAAAAAAGATTAGACCTGGAAATGCAGGGAACTGGGTATTTCACATTATTTTTAATAACATTTGCGATTTTCACACTAAGTCATGGAGAGACAGCGTGGTGCTATGGGCCGTTCTTTCCCATTCAATATCTCCATGCCACACGCAGATAGTGGCTGGGAGCCGCCTTGCTGGACAGGTCCAGCCTGTGAGGTCCTGGTTCCACTGGGGCAGGATCACCGAGAATCCCTTGGGAGAGACCTCAGGACCCCGAGTTGGTGTGGGCCGCTCTGGAGCCTGCAGAGGCGTCCAGGCCCCTGACCACTTTCCTCCTGCCCTTCCAGCATCCAGCCCTGAGGTTGTCCCGCAGCCCACAGCCCTGTGGATGGGCGGCGTGGCCCTGGGGCTGCTGCTGCTGCTGGCTCCGGTCGCCTATCACCTGTGGAAGCATCAGTGGTCAGCAGCCGGGGACCTCACTCACCCACCTGTCTGCCTGGGGCTGCGTCCTGGACAGGACTCCGAGAAGTGGCTGGCCACTCCCCTCAGCGAGCTGCAGGGCCCTGGGCCAGGGCAGGGCTGACTGTGCGCCCCGACCCCTGTCCACCACTGGCTGGGCTTCCACCACCTGGAGGGGCCCCGGCTGGAGAATAAAGGCCACATGCTCTGACCACTGGCGCCTCCTGTCATGATGGGAGAAGACTGGGGCCGCCGTATAGCTCTGATTGTTCCCTGCACTGGGTGACAGCCCAGTGACGGGCGTCCACAGGCTGGAAACCAGGACCTGCTGGGTTGGGAGACGCCAGGCTTAGCGAGCTTCCATGTGAGGGGCCAGTGCAGGTTAACAAGAAGCTGGGCATCCCTGAGGGAGGGGGGAATTATTTGGTGGCTAGGGAGGTAGCTCAGTGTCACCGTACCTGCCTGGCAACAGTGAGGCCCCGGGTTCGATTCCTGGTACCAGAAAAAAGAGAACATTGTTTGGCGAACGGAAACATAAAGAGACTCAGAGGGGCGGCTTGTGGGGGAAAAATCCCTTGTTTTTAGGGAGCAGTGAAAGGGCTGGTGATTTCACACAGGAAAGGGGAGACTTGGGCCTTGGGGAGCCAGGGCAGAGTTCAGAGCGATTGCAGACGCGCCATCTAGTGATCAGGAAGCGTAACAGCCTGGGCAGTACACTGCAAACAGCCGCAAAGCCGAGTGGCAGAAACCCGGTCAGGACCGACCCCCAACCCAGCGCCGCGGACTCACAGGGAGACTGGGAGGTTGAGAGCTGGGCCGAACCTGACCTCCAGACCAGAGGCTGCGACGGAATCTGAAAAGGCTCTGGAGGCGGCATTCATTCCTGGAGTCTGGGCGGATCCCTCTTCCCTCTCTCTAGGTTGAATTTCTCTGGTACCCAGAGAGACTGGTTGCTAAGCGACCATGCTAATAAAGGCCTCGCCCACTATCAAGATGGCAAGCAATACGGCTTCATGTCAGGAATCAAACCCTTCTTAGGGAGCCATCTTGGAATCTGGCAAACTTCTGGCTGAGGACCAAAGCAGAGAACTCTAGTCAGTACGGCATTGCAAAGAGGAGCAAAGAGCAATGCTAATCAGACCCAGGGAAAACGATGGCCTTCTTTTAGTTCCGGGAGTCTCCTAGGTAGCGACATGGGTAGACGGGCGACATCTGCCCTTAACAAAGATGTCCGCCCCCGAGGCCTCTGCAAGCGCTGGGATACGGCAACGCTTCCGGCCCCACTGCCCTCAGCAAAGATGGCGGCAGTGGAGAAGCGGCGGCCGGTGGGGACACCTGCGGCCAGTTTCACAGACAGTGGCCGGCCGTCGGTGTCCCGGACGGCGGCAGCGGTCGAGAGCGAGGAGGACTTCCTGCGACAGGTCGGTGTGACGGAGATGCTGCGCGCGGCCCTGTTGAAGGTGCTAGAGGCGCGGCCCGAGGAGCCCATCGCCTTCTTGGCGCACTACTTCGAGAACATGGGCCTACGCTCGCCGACCAATGGCGGCGCCGGGGAGCCCCCGGGGCAGCTCCTGCTACAGCAGCAGCGCCTGGGCCGCGCGCTGTGGCATCTTCGCCTGGCTCATCACTCGCAAAGGTACGGAACAGCACGGGGTTTGGGGTGTAAGAGAGAGTATGGCTAGACTTCAACTCCCGGCACGTCTCGCTTTGAACCTCTGCTCTCTGCCCAGGTACCGTCGTGGGCACTCTGGGAGCTGTAGTTCATATACTTCCTAGGACAGGGTAGAGCAGACTTGCGTCAGACTACAGCTCCCAGCATGCCACGCGCACGACTACGTCCCGCCCAGGAGCCGGCGCGGGACACTCTGGGAGTTGTAGTCCGTTGGGTCCTAGAAGTGGATGAATTTGGACCTGGTGGCGCAGAGGCGGTTCAGAATGGTGTACTTTCCCACCGCCTTGGCATTTCCTTTCAATGATTGTCGGTTTTCATTTGGTTTGGCTTGGATTGGTTTTTGCATGCTGAGAATGGACACTGGGCCTCATACTTACTAGACATGTGTGCCACCGACCTGCACCCCAGCCCCTGCCCCTCTGGCTTCGAAGGTCCTGGAGTGAGAAAGTGCTAGGCCCAAGGTCACAAGGCAGTCCTGCCTGCCCGCCCCTGCCAGGCTTTCCTAGCAGCTCCATGGCACTCTGACCTGCTGAGCTAGAACCAAGAGCTGTAAGGCTAGGCCTGCAGATGGGGGGCTCAGAGGCCACCTTAGCACTCGGGTGTGGGACTGTGGCCCTGGGAAGGTCTGGAATGGGTTCACACCGTGTAGGGTGCAGGAGCCCTGCTGGTCACCGGTCCCCTGGGTGTCGATGGCATGAGCCTTGGAAAGGTCACTGATGTCACACTGGGCACCACTGTGGATGCCAGGTTTCAGTCAGAGGGCCATGACTAGAGGACTAAGCTGGTATCTCAGGTGCCTTAGTTCCTTCCTTCACGGATGGGACCAAAAGCCCTAACCTACGGCTTAAAGGAGAGGAGGTTCACTTAGGCTCACGGGTTGAAGCATCAGTCCCAGCACGGTCAGCAGCGGAGCAGCAGGGTCTGGGGGCCCTATAGATGGCGGGTGCTGCAGCGTCAAGGGCTGAGCTGATGGGCCTGCTGGCGCTGGGGTGGGGCACACTGACTGGGAGAACATCAAAAATTCGCTTACCCACGGAGGGGTGGGCAGAGGGTCCGCAACTGAGATGCAGGCCTGGAACTAGAGGCATCTGGGAGGGGCTGTTGGAGCCCAGGGCCATCCTCGCGGGAACCCCAGCCTTGGAAAACCATGAAAATGCCCGGAGGATGTGGCACCCTTGGACACCCAGAAGGACTCTTTCAAGAAGGAAAAACAGTCAGCAGCAAGGCCAACATGGACAGTTGCTTAGGCTGAGCACTGCCCAAGTACTCACACCATCACAGATGAAGCTACCTAGGCTGAAGTACAAATTACCACATGTTTAATGGCTTAAAATACCTGAAATGTGTTCTCTGAAATTGAGGTGTCAGCTCTGTGTCCCTCCTCATGTGACCTCTGTGTCACTCTGGCTGCTTCAAAGCACGTGGGTTTACCTGGTGGAGGTGACACAGTCCTGTCTCCTAAGGACAAGAACATTGCACCACCCGGTGGTGGCAGTGCAGGATGGCAGGGAACACAGCAGTCAGTCATGGGCTGATTCCTGAGCCTGCTGGTGACAGTCACCTCATCTTCCAGTACCCTGAAAGACGGCGTCCCTGTTCTGGATTTCCAGGGTGCTACCTGTTGGCTGAGGATTCTGGTTCAGTTTGTACAGCAATCACGGATCAGTGAAGTTGAGCCTGTTTCTTTCTTTATGTCTTTCTGAGACAGGGTCTCGCTGTGTAGTTCAGGCTGGCCTTGAGTTCACTTTGTAGCCCAGGCTGGTCTCGAACTCAGAGTGATCTTCCTGCCTCAGCCTCCCGAGTGCTGGGATGACAGGCATGCGTCACCATGCCCAGTCATGGAGTTCTTTTAGTGTTAACGGCATTGGACTTCGACTGCCTCAGCTCAGAGCCAGCCACAACTGGCAGCCCAGGACCCTCCCGGCCCCCAGCCCCGCTCAGCTGCTCCCCGCCTTCCTTAGGCGTTACCAGCTCAGGCCACCAGCAGCCCACAGGGCCAGCCTGACCCTCAGGAGGTCGCTCCTATAGAGTGACACAGGCAGGCTGGGGTCCCCGGCAGGTCTGACCACAGAGGGTGCAGAGGGACCCAGACATTGGGGCAGGTCCAGGTCACACCCCCGTCACAGCCACAGCAAGCGTCTCCCGGAGCAGCTCTGTGGAGAAGTCACTGGGAGCCCTCTGCAGGTGTCACTGGAGAAGCGCAAAGTGCTGGCCACCCCAGGAGCCGACGGAGAGACCCGGAGGACACCTGCTGGGGAGGAGAGGCCCCCCACCCCCCTCGCACCTTACTGACCCGCGAAGCTGCCCAGAGGCCACCAGGGGGCGCGCAGGAACCAGGCCCTGAGACCTGGCCTCCGAGGCCACCATATTGCTTTTTTTTTTTTTTTTTTTTTTTCCCCCTTTCCTTTTTATTGGTACCAGGGATCGAACTCATGACCGCCTGCTTGCAAGGCAGGTGCTTATGCCGCTGAGCTAAATCCCCAGCCCCCACATTGCTGGCCACAGCTGCCAGGGGGGCGCTGGCCGAACCAAGGGTCAGACCTGGAGCTGCCGCCAGTCACCTGCCTCTGATTCAGCAGGAGCTGCCTGGGCGTCCCCGGGGGCGCAGCTGCCAGGCAGCCTGGATGTGGGCCCCACCCCCAACCCTCCGGCTCTGCACCGCCCAGGGCTCGGCGGACATCATCAACAGCATCATCAACAGCGTGGATGGGTGGCGGCTGCTGGGGGTGAGGGTCACAGGACCCTCCCACGAGCCAGATGCAGCCTTGGGATCCTGGCACAAGCTGTGTAGTCTGTCTATCTGTCCATCTGCACAGGAATCCTGAGGGCGGGGGTGGGGTCCGCGTTTTCCAGATGAAGAAAGCCAGGTCAGAGCTGAGCGATTTGCAAGACCACGAGGCCCGGAGGTGGAGGAAGAAGCTCGGAAGCACAGTCAGGGCGGCTGAGGAGAGCGGGGTTCCCCGCCCCAGCTGCCAGGGGAGGTAGAGTCAGCGCCAGGGAGTCGTGGGTGGACAGGTGGCAGATGCCAGGCGAGGGAAACCAGGACACAGGGCTGGCCATGTCCCGGGTTCATAAACCCGACATGGTGGCGCATCCCGGGAGCTCAAGCTGAGGCAGGGGAATCGCAAAACTGACCAAAGATGCACCAGCGGGGAGCAGCCACCCCACCCCACCTGGCACCGAACACCCCGATGCCTCTGGCTTTGATGCCAGGGGGGTCTGCACGAGGCGTCTCCTGCCCCATTTCCTTTCCAGTTTTATTTCTTGTGACAGGGTCCCCTGTGCAGCTCAGGCTGGCCTTGAATTCACGGTGACCCTCCTGCCTCAGCCTCCTGAGTGCTGGGGGGACAGGTGTGCGCTACCACACCCATCTACTGTTTCCCTGCACACTGTACTGTGCGCTCACTACCGCAGGCCTCGGGAGGGAGAGATCCACGCGGGATTGGGAGTGGGCAGTACAGTGCACCCAGGGCCAGTTTCTACCTGGACATCAGCTCCTGCCTGGAGCACTGGTGACGTGCGCCTGTCATCCCAGCACTTGGGCAGGTTGAGGCAGGAGGATCACAATTCTGATCGCAGCCTGAGCAAACTCAGCAACTTAGGGAGACCAGCTCAGGAGGACAATAGAAGAGGCTGGGGACGGCTCCCTGCGTGGGCCTGGGTTCCAGCCCCTGGGACCAAGAAAAACCCTGACAAGAGAAGGAGCGGGAGGAAACAAAGATGGGGTTGGGGAAGCCTCTGGGCCGAGGCATAGCCGTGCCAAGGTCCTGAGGCCACCTACTGGTGTGTGGGTGGGCAGATTTTAGGCGGGCTCTATCCCCAACACCCCTGTCCCCCACCCCCAGGACGGCCTTCAACAACAACGTCAGCATGGCCTACGAGTGCCTGAGCGCCAGCGGGCGCAAGAAGAAGCCGGGGCTGGATGGCCGCACCTACAGCGAGCTGCTACGGCGCCTCTGCCGCGAAGGCCGTGCCCCCGAGGAGGTGGTGGCGCCGCTGCTGCGTAAGATCCAGTGCCGCGACCACGAGGCTGTGCCGCTCGCCGTGTTCCGCGCCGGCATGCTCACCTGCTTCGTGCTGCTGGAGTTCGTGGCGCGGGCTGCCGCCCTGTTCCAGCTGCTGGAGGCCCCAGGGCTGGCGGCCGCCGACCGCCGCGTGGGCCAGGCCGTGCTGGACACCCTGGAGGGCGCCCTGGGCGCAGGGGACCACGCCGCCACCCCGGCCTGCTACCTGGAGGCCGGTTCGCGCCTTGGACCCGACAGCCTGGCCCTGGCCATGGACCGCGCGGCCACCGGGCGCAGGCCCAGCTCCCCCATGGCCCGGGAGGAGTTCTTGGAGAAGGCAGCCGCCCTGTTCATCGCCAAGGTCAAGCCGGTGGGGTAGGCGGGCCTGCGCCCCAGGCCCCCGGACTCCAGACGCCGGTCCCGGTCCTCCGGCCGACCAAGATCCCCCCCCCCCCGCCCCTGCCCCCACTGCTCTCCCTTCCCCTCCCCCTCCCCGTCCCTCACCACTGCCCCCCGACACGTGCCTGGCCGGCCTCCTGCCTGCCCCAGGCCCTGCTCAGCAGAAATAAAATCTGCGGCAAGGCCCCCTCTCCTGTGTGTCTGTGTGTAGCTGCGATACACCATCCCCACCCCCACCCCACATCCAGGGCCAGTCACAGCACTCTGGAAGGCTGAGGCAGAAGGATTGCAAAGCCTGGACAGTTTAGCAATGTAGTAAGATCCTGCCTCGGAAACAAGTAAATAAATAGGTCTGGTGGCTCACACCTTTAATCCCAGCTCTCAGGAGGCTGAGGCAGGAGGATCACCACAAGTTCAAAGCCAGCCTGAGCTACATAGCAAGACCCTGTCTCAAAAAAAAGAAGTAAGGTCATGAATTCAATTTCCAGTACCAAACATTAATAAATAAGTAGCCAGGCATAGTGGCACACGTCTGTATCCCAGGACTTGGGAGGCTGAGGCACTATTGCCATGAGTTCAAGGCCAGCCTAGCTACACAGTGAAACCCAGTCTCAAACATTTAAATAAACAGTGCTGAGAATGTAGCCCAGTGCAGAGGCCCTGGGGTCAATCTCCAGGGCTGCAAGAGAGAGAAAGACATCAAAAGCAGTTTCCTCTGCCCTGGGAGGAGGTGAAGAGCCTGCATATTTCTCATACTTTCTACTTGAGATCAGGGTTTTCTTCCTAACAAGGCATCGTAGCAGCCAAAGAGCAAGTCCCTGCAAAGCCTTCCGTGCTAAACTCATCTCCCGGGAACTCACCTAACACTTTTTTTTTATTTTTGAGACACAGTCTCAAGCTGTAGTTCAGGATTACCATGAACTTTGTAGCCCAGGTTGGCCTTGAATGTGTGGTGATCCTCCTGCCTCAGTCTCCCATGCTGGGACTACAGGCCTGTTCCACCATCTTACCTAGCACCTAACACTTTTTCTGATTAAATGGAAATTTGATTTAGCACTTGTGGGCTGGGGATTTAGCTCAGCAGCATAAGTGCCTGCCTGGCAAGCACATGGTTGTGAGTTCGATCCCTGGTACCGATTTAAAAAAAAAAAAAAAAAAAAGTTCGGTGATTTAGCACTTGTTCTAAAGTGCAAGGTCATAGCAGAACACAAACTTGAATTCAGGGCTCTTGAGTGACATTTAAAAAAAAAAAAAACAAGAGAAACGTATGGCCAGTTTCACAGGGGAAATTAGGCTTGGCTGCATCCAGCACAAGCAGGGCTGAGGAAGGTCCATAACCCTGGCTCAGGTCCCTTGGCAGTGTCTTCCCTGCAAATGTCCTGGGGCTGCCTGGAGTCGCATGCTGCAACTGAGCCACTGAGTCCTGTCTCTTCACCACAAAGGAAAGCCTAGTGCCTCGGCCAGAAAACCAGCAGGCAAAATCCACAATGTCCATGCTGGGCATGGTGCTGCATGCCTGTCATCCCAGTACTCGGGAGGCTGAGGCAGGAGGATTGTTGCAAGTTCAAGACCAGTCTGAACTGCAGACGGGGAGACCCTGTCTCAAAAGACAAAAAATCCCCATGTCCACTCTCTCCCCTCCACTCTTAAGATGTCCCATGGATTGGAAGTAGATGCTTGGGCAAGTTGGGGCCTATGTGGGGTGAGCCAGGGGAGTTGCAAACAGAAAGCTGGCACCTCCATTACAGAAGGAGATCTCTCTGAGACAGACTAGAGCCCTGACTAATTCTAATCAGTATTTATGGATAGTATGGACATCCTGGGAGTGGGTCAAAGAGCACTCAAGACCCTCTGGAAGGTTCCTAATCTCCGGGCCCACACCGACCTGGGGACCCCATAGTTTACACTGCCTGTCCCTAGGTTACTGAGCAGAGCCCCTTCACGGATACAGGAGACAGGGTCCCAGCCGGGTGCCACACAAAGTGGGCGTGGGCAGAAGGCCCAGAGGTCTTTCTGGGACCCAGCCAGCCAGCAACACTTGGAGCATTGTTTTCCAACCCTTCCAGGCCAGCCAGCTCCGCCCACCGGTCCCCCATTGGGACACCTCACACCTCTGGAGGCCTGGCTGGAAGCCTGGGCTTCTGTGGGAGGGAGCTGCCCTCCACCCTACCCCAGGTGCCCATGCAGCTGTCAGCTGCCCAGGACCCACCCGCACATCCAGAAAGTCAGGGCCACAAGACGCCACTGGCACCCTGTCCACCCTCCTCCTGGAGGGCCTGACTCAGCTGCCACCCCCACCCCAGCACCCATGACCCAAGGTCCAGGCAGGAAGTGTGTGGGCATCTGGGCAGGGACCCGGTAAACCACAGCCAGGTAGGGTCCGTCCACTGAGCCCAGGGCCAGGGGTCAGCTGAGGCAGAACCGGCCCAGCCTGTGTCTGCCGCATTCTATCTGCTCTGCAGGGCTTAGGTAAAATTAGGGCATCCTGTCCTGGGTCGTGTGGACTCCATGCTGCCTGACAGGGTGTGGTGTGGAGACGGGACCAATGTCTTCCCCCCTCGACCTTAGTCTGCTTCTGTTCCCAGCTTCATTCTACGGGAAACTGAGGTTCGGCCCTGTGGAAGCCGGTAAGGCCTGGAGCCTCCACTGTTTTTGGTTTTGTTTTGTTTTGAAGAGACGAAGAAAGCTCGTTCCATCTGCTGCTTCCCCTCCCCTTCTCCCTTCAAATCCAACTAGGTTAAGTTTTAACTTCCTAAAGGCCATAAAACAAAGGCCTGAGGTACTAGCTCCTGACATCCTGGGTCTTCTCTATCTGGTAGCCCCGTCACAAATTGTGTTAATTGCATCAGATTGTATTAGATTGTACATTCTTCACAGAAATAGCTTCGTTTATATCATAGTAATACCTGTAACTGTAAATGTGTGTCTTCCTTTTCCCCTGGGTAAAAGATTGATATGTTAATCAATGCTCTCTTCTGTAAAGAATTGTAAAATCTTACCCAATTGATATGTTAACCATTGTTGCCCTCTACAAATAGAAAGGTTGTGGTGCTAAAGTAAGGTAATTATGTCAGGAAACTCAGAGATAAAGTCTGCTGACTATGCTAATCAAGATTGGGAAGTATGTCAGAACCAAGCCACACAGGAGCTAGGTGACCTAAAAATAAGCTGTGCAAAACAAGACAGTTAATCAACTCTGACCCACTGGTCACCCCTCATGATCTGACCAATCACAAATGGACAAATCACCAACTGTTCTGCTCTAACTGCTATGATTGGCTTCTGTAACAATGCTTGCTTGCTTTGCGGTTTTCATCCTTAAAAACACCAGCCTTGCCCCAACTCAGGGTTCTCCGTTTCCACCTGTTTGGAGGACCCCGTGTACACGGAATAATAAAAACCCCATTGTTTTTACATGAGAGCGAGGCCCTTGGAGTCTTCCTCGCGACACCGGTCTAACAGTTTTAATCTCTTTTGGATTTGTCTTATTGTTTTTGAGACAATGATTCACTATACAGTTCACACTGGCCTCAAACTCACAGCGATCCTCCTGCCTCAGCTTCCTGGGTGCTGCTGGGATGACAAGCATCTATCACCACCCCAGCCCGGTTTTTTGTTCGTTTTGTTGCTGTTTTTGGTTTTTTGCAGCCAGGGTCCCGCTATGTAGTCCAGGTTAGCCTTGAACTCAATTCTGAAACCCTGAGTGGCCTCAACCTCTTGGCGACCCTCCTGCCTCAGCATCCTGGGTGCTGCCCCAGACCCCACGCCCCACGCCCGACTCCGAAGCCCCCACTCTCGAACCAGTCCTCCTCTCCACGGACCCCAAGCACGAACAACCAAGCACGGTCTTCACTGCCCTTCCCTTCCCATCCCGGACTGGGAAGGGCCTCCGTTGCTGCACCCCCCGGACTCCGCCCAATCCCCCTCCCACAGCCCCACCCACTGCCGGGGACGTCACAAAAAAGGCACCCAAAGCCGCGGCGACCAAGCCTGGCCGCACAGCCCAGTCCTGCCCGCGTCCCCGCGCACACGCGTCCGCGGAGCTGTTCCCGGCGCGGGGCGCGGCGGCAGCGGCCTTCTGGGACTAGAAGTGTGAGGCGCCTGTGCGGCGGCGGCGGCAGCACGGGAGAAAAAGGACTCGGCTTCCCAGCGTGCCCCGCGGGCGGGCGCGCAGGCGCAGTCCGGGCCGCCGGCGGCCCGCAGGCGCAGTTGGAGCCCGGTGGGCAGCGCGCAGGCGCATTCGGGAAGAGGGTCCGCGGGCAGGGCCGAGGCTAGCGCCGGGTGGGCGGCGACGCCAGAGCCAGTGGAGCCCTCCGGGCTTCCGAGTGGTGGCGGCGGCGGCAGCGGCGGCGGCAGCGGCGGCGGCGGCGGAGCAGAGGAGGAAAGTGGCGGCTCCCCCACGGCCGGCGAGCGGGCCGGCCCGTCCCGCGAGCTTGCCGTGACCCGGAGGCCCAGTGTGCCTTCGGTCCCGGGCCCCTCCGCCGCCCCCGCCGCCGTCACCGCCGCGATGGCCCGGCCGCTGGTGCCCAGCTCCCAGAAGGCGCTGCTGCTGGAGCTCAAGGGGCTGCAGGAGGAGCCGGTGGAGGGCTTCCGCGTGGCGCTGGTCGACGAGGGCGACTTGTACAACTGGGAGGTGGCCATCTTCGGGCCGCCCGACACCTACTACGAGGGCGGCTACTTCAAGGCGAGTAGGCGCGGCGCCCTGACTCCCCCGGTCCTCACACCGAGGCGGGCGTGGGGGCCCCTCGCCTTGCGCGGGTGCCTGGGTCTCACTGGCCTCGCGTAGGCCAATAGGGCACCGAGGGCGGCCCCGAGGCCACTGCTCGTCCCCGCAGCGCCTGGAAAGCGGCCACCCGGCCCCAGCGCCGGCCCCTCCTTGGCTGGCTTTATGTAACCTGTGCCCTCGGGCGGGTGGAGGCTGGGGGCTCCCACACCCACACTGGTCCCTCAGCTGCACCCCAGGCTGCTGCTCTGGTCCCTGCCGGCTGCAGCCTGGGAGCCAGGAGCTGGGGTGTGTTTTTGTCATTTCTGCTTGCCTCTCTGGGGTTCCCCTGACGGGTGGCTTCTTGGGGCCCTGATCTTGCATCCCGGTGCCCCTGTCTTCTGCCTCTCTCAGAGGGTCTGAAGCTGAGCAAATCTGGTGTGTTTTATCGTTGGGACCAGGGAGCCAAGGGCTGCCGCCCAGAGCGGATGTGCGTCTGTGTGGTGAGACTAAGATCAGAGCCAGGTGTGGTCGCACATACCTGTCATCCCAGCACTCAAGAGGCTGAGGCAGGAGGGTCGCTGCGAGATCGAGACCAGCCTGGGCTACAAAGCAAGCTCAAGGCCAGCCTGGACTGCATAGCGAGACCCTGTCTCAAAAAGACGAAAAAGAAAGAAAAGAAGAGAGTAAGGACAAAAATCAGGGCAGTCTTGACCTCGCAAGGCCTTAGAACTGCTTTCAGGGACGTGGGACTCTGGTCTGGAACCAGTGTGATGAGGCAGGGTCTCCTTGCCTGTCAGGAGCAGAGCAGGCAGAGGCAGAAGCCGAAACCGGCACTGGCTGCAGAAGTGGTCTGTGCAGGTGTCTGTGTTTGCACCCCACCTGCTTGCTGGCCGCAAGGGCAGCAGCCTTGTTTCCCGGACAGCTCTTCCTTCCTTAAGTTACTCATTTATTTTGGGTTTTAAAGATAGGATTTTGAGGCTGGGGATTTAGCTCCGTGGCATAAGCGCCTACCTTGCAAGCAGGCAGTCGTGAGTTCGATCCCTGGTACCGATAAAAACGAAAAAGACTTAAAAAAAAAAAAAAAAAAAAAAAAGATAGGATTTTGTTGTGTAGTTAGTTCACACTGGCCTCCAACCAACTCGTGGCAATCCTCCTGCCTCAGCCTCAGGAGTGTTGGGATTTCAGACATGAACCAACTTGTCTGGCCTGGGGAGATTCTTGAGCTGCCTTTCAAAGTTACAGGATGAGGTGGGATGGGGAGAGACAGTGGAGAGGTCCTCGCCTGAGGACTCAAAACAGAGAGGGGAGAGGTCACCAAATGGTGAGTGGCGCCTGCAGCTTCTTTTTGTCTGCTTAAGAGGTGCAGCTGGTGGGGGAACCCTCAGCTCAGCAGAGGGTGACCAGGTTCAACCCTAAAGTCCAGGTCTGGGCCCTAGAGCTGCTGTGGGTCCCCAGCTGCAAGGGATTATGACAGGTTAGGATTAGCGGGCTTAACCACAACTTCCAGAGAAGGCTCTGCTGCCACCCACCGGGACCCTCCTGCCTCTGCTGTGGATGGCTGGGTCTTACAAAGAGGATGTGGAAATAGAAAATCTCAGGGTGCCCAGGGCCACCACCGCTTCCTTGCTACCTCCTGAAGCCACAGGCAGGCAGATGGGTGTCCTGTTGGGACAGCACAGGCCCTTCACAGGGTTCCTACACCGAGTGCCTCTAGGCTGGGTGCTTGCCTTCCCCAAGCCTCAGTTTACCTGCAGCTTTGGAGATGCTCAGAAGGATGGGCTGGCGCTGGGCGCAGCTGAAGTCAGTGTTCCTGCCTTTGGCTTTTAAGACCGTGGCTTAGAAACCACCCCTGGCTCTGGGGGACCTTAAAGAACCTTGGTCAGTTCTTAAACCCCCCAAGTCCAGCTGCAAACCCCTAGGGCTCCTGTAAGGGAACTCTAAGCAGGGCAGCTTCCCGCCACGTCTGGGAGCCTGAAACACTTCCAGGGCCTGACTGGGTAGCTGGGGATCCCCAGGGAAGCAGGGGTTTCCTTGTTTTCCTGTCAAGACCCTCAGGCAGTGGGCGGAGTCGCGCTTGTTGCCCCAGGCTCAGCTTGGACTTGGGGAGCTTGGGGGGGGCAGTGACCCCTAGTCCCATTGCCAAGTGCGGGTGACAGCTGGGAAGTCCCAGTCCCACTTGGGACATACACCCCTCAGGCACCGGTGCCATCTGCCCTCTGCGTGGGTCCAGGGATGCTTGGCTCCTCTGAGCACCCTGTATTCTGCCCTTCAGGCCCGGCTCAAGTTCCCCATCGACTACCCGTATTCTCCACCAGCTTTCCGCTTCCTGACCAAGATGTGGCACCCCAACATCTACGAGGTAAGCCTGTGCCGCTGCGCATGTGCACGCAGGCATGCGGAAGCAAGTGCAGACTTGGGCGCAGGCACACATGCGCCGCCCTGCTGACGTCTGCCGCTTTTGCCTCCTCGCAGACGGGGGACGTGTGCATCTCCATCCTACATCCCCCAGTCGACGACCCCCAGAGCGGGGAGCTGCCCTCGGAGCGGTGGAACCCCACACAGAACGTCAGGTGAGGGCTCCGCCACCCCTATGCGGCAGCGCTCAGGGCCGGGGCTCCGCGTCTCTGGGGTGCCCGCCCTGACCCCTCGCTCCCGCAGGACCATCCTCCTGAGCGTGATCTCCCTGCTCAACGAGCCCAACACCTTCTCGCCGGCCAACGTGGACGCCTCGGTGATGTACAGGAAGTGGAAGGAAAGCAAAGGCAAGGACCGCGAGTACACGGACATCATCCGGTGAGCGCCGCCCCGGGAAGCGAGGGTGCAGCCAGGTCCCGACAGAGCACCCACGGCCGGCGATGCGCGCAGCTTCCCCTCGTGTGTGTCTGAGGTCGGATCCTCACCTGAGTGCAGCTTTTGTGATTCTTTGGGGTTTTTGGAGACAGGGTCTCGGTGTGCAGTCCAGGCTGGCCTTGAGCTCACTCTATAGCCCAGCCTGGTCTTGAACTTGCAGTGATCCTCCTGCCTCAGCCTCCCAAGTGCTGGGATTACAGGCCTGAGCCACCACGCTCAGCCATCTTTGCGATTTTGAAACTGGACCGCTTTTCCAGAGGAGGAGAGATCCTTGCGCCCCTTCCTGTAGGGCTCCTGGCGAAGCTGCTTGCTCCGTGATTTTGTACAGCGGGGCTCCCTCTGCTCCAGCCTGTCACTGATGCCCACAGGGGAAGGGGAGGTGCCCTAGGTGGGGAGTGAGGTCAGGGGAGGGGGGCAGCTCCTGGGACCTGCCCACGCTGTCCCAGGGAGCTTTTCCCCGGGTCTCTCGTTTTGTGCTTGGTGCTGGCAGTTGAACCAGCGGCTTCCAGGGCCTAGGCAGGCGTCCAGCGCCAGGCCGCGCCCCCAGCGCAGCCAGCCTTCCCCTCAGACCTCACTGCTCCCCACTTCTCCCCAGCTCTCTTCTTCTCTGCTCCCCATCTCTGGGCCCCAGCTCCCAGGAAGCTGGCACGTCCACACCAGCCCTGACCCAAAAACGCACACAGTGGCCGCATTGTTCCCTTGTGATGGGGACACTTGGACCTCATGCCTATCCCTACCCAGGCCAAGCCCCACTAGGCAGCACAGGCCTGGCAGCGGCCCCTGGGAGCCCCAGCTGCTGCCCCTCAGTGGCGAGGGTTAGAATGGGGCACAGGGCCTGGAGCTCTGTTCCTTTTTTTTTTTTAATTGGTACCGGGGATCGAACTCACAACTGCATGCTTGCAAGGAAGGTGCTTATGCCACAGAACTAAATCCCCAGCCCCAAGAGCTCTGTTCCTTGTTTTGAGACCTCATCTCTCTCTCCGGGTTATTCTGTAGCAACTTGTGATCTTCCTGCCTCAGCCTCCCAGAGTGCTGGGATGCAGGTGTGCAGCATTTCCCGCCAGGGCAGTCAAGGCATTGTTGAAGCTACAGGTGGGGGACCGAGGTACATGTGTGTGTAGGCATGGCAGGCTGGTTGTCACCCGGTGAGTCTCTGCCTCAGCAAACCCCCAGCTCCCTTCCCAAAGGATGAAATGAGTCACCACTGGGGCCAGGGAGGACTGCATGGGTGCTGCGTGGGCCACCACCACGGGCTGACCAGGTCCTGTGCCCCAGTGGTGGCCACCACGTGGGCCAGCGGTCTGCAGTCTGCAGCTGCTGCTCAGGGTTCTCATGGTCCCATCAGGTCCGGTTTAGGGAACCCAGGGCCTGGCGTGTGCTGGGTCGGCACTGTTTCTGCAGCCACCCTGCAGCACGCTGTCTTGCCAAGGTGGCCAGGCCAGCCTCTGACCTGAGAGCCTCCTGTCTCAGCCTCCCCAGCAGCCCAGATCACAGTCAGCCCCATCCTGCCCAGCGTCCTCGGCATCTTCTGGGTGGACTCACAGGGGTAGGGCAGGAGCCACCACCCCCCCCCACCCCCCACCCCCGGTCTCCAAGCACAGTGGAGCCCTGCACCCATGCAGTCCTTCCTGGCCCCGATGGTGACTCATTCCATCCTTTGGGAAGGGAGCTGGGGGTTTGCTGAGGCAGGGACTCACCGGGTGACAACGCTCACATGGGGATACCCACATGGTGGCTCCAGCCTGGTCTCCTGGCTGCCTCCGTGCCCCCACCCCCTGCCTAAAATCAGGAAAGAGTTTGGGTTTCAGCCCCAAAATTGCCCACGTCCCCTGGGGCCTTAGTCCCACTGGCCCTGGGCACTGTGGCACCGCTCTCCGACTACAGGGTCTCAGGTCTGGTGACACAGATCCAGACTGGCCTGGTGGCCCATGTCATGCTGGGTCCCAAAGTCCATCACCTCCTGCCCATGAGAGGGGCTCACTCCCGAGCTCAGCGTCACCTGCCCTGTCCCCCCAGGAAGCAGGTCCTGGGGACCAAGGTGGATGCGGAGCGGGACGGCGTGAAGGTGCCCACCACGCTGGCCGAGTACTGCGTGAAGAGCAAGGCGCCGGTGCCCGAGGAGGGCCCCGAGCTCTTTTACGAGGACGACTGCGAGGACGGCAGTTGCCTGGGCGATGAGGACAGCTCCGAGAGCGAGGGGTCCTGACGCCGCGCCCCAATAAACTCTCAGATGTTACCTCCCACGCCCGCCAGCCTGGCCACGGACTACCTCACGCGGCCCGCCCCGCCCCGCCCTGCCCTGCCCCTCCGTGCCCTGGGTTGTGTCCCGGACAGTGGCCGCTGAGGCCCAGGCTGTGGGGGCTGGCGAGGCCCAGCAGGGCCGGGCGGGTGGGTGCTGGGTTTGGGGCCCCGCGCCACAGGGTCAGGACCTGCACCCGCAGCCTCCGCGGCCAGCGGCCAGGCCCGCTGCCTGCTTCAGTTTGTTTGAGTCTAAGTAAATAAAACTACTTTACAAGGAGCTGGACACTCTCTTGAGGACCGAGGCGCCAGGGCTGCTGGTCACCCCCGGGTGTAGGCCAGCAGCAGGTCTGGGGACCCTCAGAGGGTCAGCAGCGGGCCGGGCATCCTGGAGAGTGGACCCAGGTCTTCCCCCCAGAGCCTGGTCTCCACCCTTTTTCACTTCGACCAGGATCTCACTAAGTTGTCCCAGCCGGGCTTGCTCTTGGAATCCTCCTCCCTCACCTTCCCAGAGTACTGGGGTTGCAGACTACCCAGTGCACCAGGCAATCGCTGTCTTTCCTCTGGGCCAGGGACCTGGCAGCGCAGCGCTCCCCAGGCCACAGCCCCGCCTGCCTCCTTCCTTGACTATGGCCCTGCACTCCGGGAGGTCGAAGAAGGACAAATGAGCCAAGCAGATATGGGGTAATGGGGGTGGCTTCCGGTGAGAAGTTTCCAGAAGAGAGGGATAGATGTGAAGCTGTCAGCGCCTTTGCACTTTATCTGCAAGAATGGTCACAATAAGGGTGCAGCGGCTCCCAGTGCAATCGCAGCCCTCCGGGAGGCTGAGGCATCAAGATCCCAAGTTCAAGTCCAGAGAAGGCAACATAGCTACTTGATGAGATCCAGTCTCAGAATCAGGACGGCGGGGATTTACCAGGGACACAGCTCAATGCAGAGGCTCTGGTTTGATCACAGATACCAAAAGAAAAAAAGCAGGAGGCATGCTGGGACAGTGGTCTGTGCTGAGACACCACATCTGCCTGGCGTTCCGGGGGCCGGGGTCCCGTCCCCAGCACCGCAGTGTGAGGTGTGCTGGTTCGGACCCCGGCCCCCACTGGAAAGGCTGAGGCAAGAGGGTCACAAGTTAGAGGCCAGCGTGGACAGCCTAGGACCTTTCTCCAAAGGGAGCTAGGGGTCCAGCTCAGCAAGCACCCTGGGTTCAACGCTCACCCCAAGAACGGGAGGGACCATGTGAGAGGGGAGGAAGGAGAAGGCAGAGCTGGGCTTGGTGTACAAACCTAACAGTGTAGCCAGGCAGCATGACGCACACCTGGAATCCCAGCACTCGGAGGCTGAGGCAGGAGGATCACAAACTGAAGCCAAACCCGGTGACTTAGGGTGCAGCTGCTGAGCCTGGACTTTGAGACCTGGGAGCCCACGGCTGGCTTGCTCTGCCCACAGCTGGCTGACCTGACAGGGCCCAGGAGGCGGAGCCAGAGACCCAGGATGAGAGGCTCGAGGGGGTCCCCCAGCTGGGCACTGGGGTGTGAGCCTGACAGGCTAGGGGAACATCCAGGTGGGGAGGGGTTTGTTCAGCTCACTGCAGGAGGCCACCAGCTGTGTCATCTGGTGGTGCCACCCACACCCTGGGTGGGCCCTCCCGGGATCCACACCCCGGACTGTGCCAAATCAGTTGGTGGAATAATTTAGCAATCACGTGACCTGCTTTGGGACCCACCCCCCGACAGGATGGTACTGGGGGACCCCTGGGACATAGCAAAGGCCGGTGGCAGGAATCCTGTCCACCTCCAGCACCTGCATGGATGTCTTCAGCCCACCAGTGGCCACTGCCCTTGTCCCCTGTGTGTCCTGGGTCGGGAAGGCCATCGCCAGTCATCCCACTCTAAGGCCTGCCGCTCAGGGCGACCAGGATTCCTCACTGCCTACTTGTTCCCCAGGAGATTATGGGGAGGGAGGGGGAGGAGCAGGGATAGGGGTGTTGCAGGGGACACCTACTTGGTATGTGGAAGGCCTTGGCTTCCAGCCTCAGCATCCAAGAAACAAAACCAATCCAAGGGTCAGGCGGGTGGTACAGGCCTGTAATGTTAGCCCTTGGGAGGCTGAGGCAGGAGGGTCACTGCATTTCAAGGCCAGTCTCAAAAACAAGCATCCCTGCGAGCTCTGTCCCAGTCCTGAAGCTCTAGCTCGCCATGCTCCTTTGGGACAGGTGGCTTTGACCAGGGACACAGGTGCCGGCAGAGGGCAGCACCGGCACTGGCCAGCACCCGGAGTCTCAGCAGAATGGGGCGTGTGTGCAGGTGACGCAGGGTGGGGGCCCTCACACAGGACGTCCCCATGCTCCATTTTTGGGGTCAGTGCTGCCCCTGAGTCCACAGAGCTCAGGACTCCAGCTGAGCCAAATGCAGCTTTTCAACTGTAATTCCAGAACTTTTCACCACCGCAAAGAAAGCCCCATCTGGCTGGGGATTTAGCTCAGCGGCATAAGCACCTGCCTGGCAAGCGCGCAGTCCTGAGTTCGATCCCCGGTACCAAAAAAAACAAGAGTCACCCTGCCCCTTCCAGCCTGGCACCCCGAGTCTGCCTCCTGTCCTGGGAGTCACCCAGCCTGGGCATGTCATGTCCGTGGAGCCCACGCTGTGAGTCTTCTGTGTCTGGCATCTCACTGAGCTCCATGTCCTTGAGGTCCCCCCACGCCGAGCCCAGTGTCACACCGCACCCCTTTTATGGCCATGAGAGAGTAAACCACTCCCCGCCCCACCCCCAGGATGTTTAATTGGGCCATGGATTAAACTGACATAAAGCAGCTCCACAGGATATCAGAGTCTCATGGCAGGGACAAGACTTCACACAGCCAAGCCACAGTAAGGGCCCCGACCTCGGGGTGTGCCAGCGACAAGTTACAAGAGGTCAAGGAGGGCCTCTTGGGTTATAAAATTGTCTAGGTTGGGCAGAGTGACACACACCTGTCACCCCAGCTACTTCAGGCTGAAGTAGGAGGATCTCCAGTTCAAGGCCTGCCTGGGCTACCTAGGGAGACCCTGTCTCAGCGGGGAGGAAGGGAGGAGGACAGATGAGCCACTAGTTCCAGGGACAGGCTGCAGTCATCCCCTAGAGGGCCCTGAATGTCAACCTGGCCCCACCCAGCACGCTGGACAGCTAAGTTAGGCAGAAATACTACAGGCAGCCATTAGGGCCAGCCCGAGGGAGTCAGAGCAGAGGAGGAGGACAGTCCCTGTCAAAGTCCAGGCCTGGAGACCACGGGCTAACCAGGCCTCCGCAGGGCTGAGTTGCACACTCATCCCGCATCCATCATATCACACCTGGCCCAGGAAGTCCCGGGGTGGGGGTGACTGGGCCCCCACCCCATCCCTCCCACAAAGGGTCCTGGTTCTCTCCACAGGGACCTGGTTCCCCACAGGACCAGTGTTACCTGCACAAGTGTCTCTGCCACCACGCCCAGCTAAAATTCACTACTGTTAACCTCCGGCATTCCTTAGAGTTTATTTTTCGTTTTGGGGAACACAAACTCCGCACGCTGGACATCTAGCAGGTGGGGAGCCGTACTTCCCTGTATCATTTAGAGCTCCAATAGCACCAGGACCCGGCCCCTCAGTGGTTCCAAAAGGCATAAAAGGGAGAAGTCTCTCAGGTGTCACCTGAGCCGGGGGTCACCCTGGAGCTGGTGCCATGCAGGAGCAGCCTCTGGCAGCCATCACTAACCACAGCCCAGTGACCCCAGATCGCACCTGTGTACCTCCAACTCCGAGCCAGTGCATGAGACCCAGGGCTGCACGGGGCTGAGGGTCTCGGGGGTTCCAGGGTTCTTCTGGGCTCTCCCAGCTCTTCGCGTCCAGGTGTCCCTGGGCTTGTGATCAGATCACCCTCTCACCTGCCTCCATCATGAATGGTCTCCTGGCTCCGTCCACATTTCTTCCCTCTGCATTGTTTGTTTTGGTTGTTTCTGTTCTCCATACGCAGCCCAGGCTGGCCTTGAACGCCCTGAGATCCTCCTGCCTCAGCCTCACCAGTGCTGAGATGGCAGGCGTGTACCACGATGCCTGGGTCTCTGTGACCTCTGAGGGGACCCAGGCTAGAGGGTCAGGATCATGACAGCCAGGACTTGCCAGCAAGTGAGTGTGGGACAAAAATGAGGAGAAAGGCAGAGAGACAGACAGACAGACTGAGAGGACAGTGTGTGCCTCCACGGGAGCCAGGAAAAGCCGTCCTACAACTGCAGGCCGAGGATTTTCAAAATGCAGAAAGAACCTGCCACCATTATCTCCCTGCATCCAAGACATCAAAAAATCTAGCAGCCAAACCTCGAAATGTCCGGAGCCCCTCAGACTTGGCAGGAGAGGCTGAGGGTCCCCACAGTGCCCCAGGCCCCCCAGCACCTGCAGGCCGCCTGCCCTGCCCCACAGTGGTGACCAGGAAAGCCAGGAAAGTTGGGACCCGTTGACTTTTCCTATGTATCTGGCTTTACTTTTACAGTTTGTGTGCTCATTGAAAAGATCACGCACTCGTGTTCATGTGTGTGTGTGTGTGTGTGTGTGTGTGTGTGTGTGTGTGTGTAAGTGTGCACATGCGTGGACTCCATGAGCCGGACGTGGTGGTGCTCGCTTGTGATCCCAGCATTCCAGAAGGCTGAGGCAGGAGGTGGATCCAAAGTTCATCGTAGTGAGATTCTGTCTCACAATACAAAATAAATAACCTGGGCCGGGGTACAGGTCAGTGTGAAAGCCCTGGGTCAGAATCCTAGTACTGGGGAAAAGAACACACAACCCACAGCCGGAAGGCACAGGGAAGGCGCTTCTGTTTCCCAGGGAGGAGCAGATGGCGGTCAAGGGGTCAAAGGGTGGCAGGGTGCCCTGTGAAAACCCAGCAGGCACCAGCCCCGCCCAGGCGCACCCAGCCCTAAAGCCCATCCCTGGGCAGGGCTGGCACCTCCTCCTCCTCCCCCTCCTGGCCCTCACCCCCACCCCCACCTCGGAGGGAACCCTGCAGCCACCCACCAGTGCGAGACTCCCCAGCTGCCCCTCAGTGTGCACAGACCAGCCCATGGGGACAAAGGGTGAACTGCAGGCCAAGGAGGTAGGACGCAAGGACATTTATTGAAATAATATAAAGAGCCAGGCGTGGTGGCTCATGCCTGTAATTCCAGCACTCGGGAAGCTGAGGCAGGAGGATCGTTGTGAGTTCGAGATCAGCCTGGGCTACAAAGTGAGCTCAAGGCCAGCCTGGACCGCACAGCGAGACCCTGTCTCAAGATGACAAAAATAAAATCCCTAAAGAGGAGGAGGTTGCACTGCCACTCCTGGCGAGTTGCTGTCTAGCTCAGTGACGGCCAACCTGAGCCTTCAGTTATCACAGTGCAGCAAGCAAGTCTGAATACTGAGCTTTTAGTTTAGAAAAAGCAACGCACAAAAAAATAAATACTTTTAAAAAGCAACTCACCCCCGGTACCGATAAAAAAGAAAAAGACCAAAATATAAAAAGCAACTCACAGGCTTGGCTTGCACGCCGGCAGAGAGGGCTCTGTGCCTGCCAAAGGAGACTACACACATTTGGGTTTTTTATTTGTTGGCTTTTTGAGACAAGGTCTTACTTTGTAGCCCAGGCTGGCCTAAAACTCCCGGCCATCCTCCTGCCACAGCCTCCCGAGTGCTGGGTTACAGGTGTGCATCTCCATACTCGACACAAGGTCCAATCTATGCGGTATTTCTGAAGTGCCTGTGCAGGGCCCATGCACTCGGGCCTGTGGCCTACCTGTTCTTGCTCCAGAGAGGCCCCTGATAGCCACAGGTTGTCTGGTAGATGTTTTTGAAAGATTCCTTCAGGTGGTGACTCCTCCGCAGACTTCACTGAGGCCCACATCACTGCGAAATAGAATCATAACTCCTGTCTCACTGACTCCTATCTCAGCGACAGAACCCCATCCGCGCCCCCCTCCCCCTGTGCAACCTGCAGAGTCAGGCCTAGGTTCTGCAGGGCCACATCCCTCCAAGGCTCCACAGAGGTTCTTTCCAGGTGCTCCTATATAGGACATCCCCCTGCCTCAGCTTCCTAAGTGACTGGGATTCTATCTAGGGGCAACTGTGTCTAGTCTGGAACTGACCGTGATCCTCCTGCCTCAGCCTCTGGAAAGCTTAAATGACAAGGGGGCCACCACTATGCCTGGCTCTTCTGGCCCCACTGAATTTAGGGCCCACCCTGATTCCAGGAGTATCTTATCTAGAGATCTGAAGGAGCCAGAGATTCAGCTCAGTGGTACAATGTTTGTCTAACAAGTAAACACAAGGTCCTGAGTTTGATTCCAAGTACCAAAGTAAAATCACAATAGTAAATCAGAAAAGACCCTGTTTTCCAGATACAGCCACATGCCAGGCTCTGGGGGCCCTGTATTTGTGGGTACCACTTTCATACCCACCATCTCTCTCCAGCTGGGGGATCCCCTGCCTCTCCCAAGCCCCAATATCCATGTTGTCACAATCTGTATCAGGCAGCGACCCTGCATTGCTTGGGTACTTCCTGGGGCTTGCTAAATTGACTCGGTTGAACTCAAACTTACAATCCTCCTGCCTCAGCCTCCCAAATTGTGGGACGACAGGCAGGCCGTATTTTTATTTCCTAAACCAGACCGTACTAGGTCCTAGAACACAGTGGACCAGAACCAAGCCACATGGGATGTGGAGGAGCTCCCCTTCCACCCCCAATCCACACACACCACATGGGGCTCAAGGAGGGACTTCAGCCAAGGGGACAGAAATGTGGGTCTCCGAAGGGGCCCGGCTGCACTCATAAACCAAAGCTGAGACCTCCTGGCAACACCACAGCTTCCCAGAGGCCGGGGCTTGGCCGGGAAGGGATGGGCAGGGGGAAGGAATTCGGCTCAGCAGGACTTTGTTTGTGACCTTGAAAGCACTTGGATGCCAGCTGGCCTCCCCAGCAGGCTCCCCCTGGTGCCCCTTGTCCTGCAGTCCTGCACGTAGCTTAGCTTCCAGCCCCCAGTGTAATCTGAAAGGCCCTTGGGATAGGGTTTGTTTTGTTGTTTTTCATCTTCTGAGACAGGCACTCTCTCTCTATGGCCCAGGCTGGCCTCCAGCTCAGGGTGATCCGCCTGCCTCAGCCTCCTGAATGCCAGGATTATAAATATGTGTACCGCTCAGCTATGTTCTTTATACATGCCTGTCTTTTATCAGATGCAGGATTTGTAAATCTTTCCACCCCTCCTCCGACTCCACAGATGGTCTTTCACTTTCCTGATGTTCTCACAGGACAAAAGTTTTAAAGGTCATAGGTCTGGAGCCCTGAGTTCAAGCCCCAGGACCAAAAATTTCTGATATTGCTGAAGTCCATTTTTTCTTTCATTGCTTGTGCTTTTGGGGGTCAGTTTTGTGGCCCCAGGCAACAGACTGCTCACCTGTGGTCTCTCTCAAACCTCTGTCTTGTGACACAGAAGCCTTGAGGTCTGGCTGCCAAACAAAATACAAAACCACTGACCAGTTAAATTTTAATTTCAGATAAATAGCAAATATTTTCTTTGTATAACTATGTCCACACATACACAAAAAAAAGGCCAGGGATATAGCTCACAACATAAATGCCTGCCTGGTAAGTGCAAGGATCTGAGTTTGATCCCTGGTACCAAAAAACAAAGTGAAATCATGTCCAAATATTGTACAGGACGCTTACACTACAAATATCTTTGTTTTTCATCTTATATCCAAATTTAAGGGCTACCCACGTATTTCTGTTTTAGGAGGAAAAAATCTCTCTCTGGGCATTTTTTTCTTTTTTTTTTTTGAGACAAAATCTCAGTATGTAGTCCAGGCTGGCCTTGAACTCACTACATCATCAGGGAACTCAACAGCAATCCTCCTGCCTCAGCCTCCACACTGCCGGGATTTTCCCTCTAAAAAATATTAAATAAAATGTAACTTTAAAAATTATTTACCGAACCTTTATTTGAATTTCGTGTTCAAAAACACACAGTTTTCACCACTTTCAAGCCTCCAGTTCATAGCTTAATTTAGAAATAACGACAGAAGTATCTGTCCTGGGTCCACCCCACCTCCGCTGGCTCCACCCTCGTTTCCTAGCAACCCCGAGCCCCACTCCAGGCCAGAGGCGGGGCCAGGAGTCACGTTCAGCGGCGGCTGCCCACTCGGCTTCCGTAGCTCCAGCCTGCCTGGCCGGCCTGAGCGCACGTGCTCCTGTGCGCGTGCGCAGGGCGTGGCTTCCGCGCAACCCGAGCGTGCGGCCCCGCGTAGCTACCTGCGTGCGCGCGCCCCGCCGCCGCTCGCCCTTCTTATAGCGCCGCAGCGACGGGCGCGGTGACTAACGCGGAGACGGACGGGCGGTATGGCGGCCTCGCTGCTGTTGGCGCTGGGCCTCGTGCTGCTGGACGCCCAGGCCACCTCTGCGGCCGGTAAGGAGCGGGCCGAGGTCGCGGGGCCCGGGGCTGGTCGGTCTAGGAGAAGTCAGGCGGGGGTGGCGGGGGGGTGATGCGGGCGGTGACGGAAGTGCAAGAGGAGTCCCGGGGTGGGCGAGGCCCCTCCAGGAGGGCAATCGTGGCCGCTGTGGGGGCGCGAGGGTGCCTGGGGACGACGTCTCTGAGGCTTGGAGATCCTGGAGGGTCGGGGTGTGGAGCTTCGGCGCTGCGAGGGTCCCCACCCTGGCAGACTGGGTGGGAGAACACCCTGCGGGAACCGAGAGAACCGTAACACCCAGAGGGTCCACGGTGTCTCTGGAGATGATGGCGCCCTGAGGCCACAGGAGTGGACTGGGCAGCGGTCTGGGTCCTCACCCCATCGGCCGGAGCGGGGAAGGGTGAGGGTGGAAGTTTACCCCAAGGAGTCACCAGTACCGGAACGTCCTGCGGTTTGGTGAATCCCAAGCTGAGCCTGCAGGCAGAGGGGCGCCAGCGGCCCCGGGGGTCTGCGAAGGGAAGCGAGGCGGGGTGATGCCGAGTCATGGCCTTGGGGTTCCCACTCGAGAGCAATCAGGGTGCGAAACTCCCAGTCTTGGCTGCACCCGGAGGGAGACACCCTGGGGAGGTCCTGGGGTGGCAGTGCTTGGGGGTGGTGTGCACAGGTTGGAGGGAGTCCCAGCAAGGCTGTCCCCAGACATCCCTAGATGTTTCTGCCAGTATGTGTGGGTGTATGAGAGGTTTGTTTTTTGTTCCTTTTTTTTTTTTTCATACACAGTAGAAAGTAGAAATTGTTTCTGTCTTTTTGAGACAGGGTCTCACTGTGTAATCCAGGCTGGCCTTGAGCTCACTTTGTAGCCCAGGCTGGTCTCAAACTCGCAGGGATCCTCCTGCCTCAGCCTCGAAGTGATGGGATTACAGGAATGCATCTCCTCACCCAGCTGGGAGGTTGATCTTGATTTTCTTTGAGCTGGGGAAGGGAGGTCCCTGATCAAAGGCCTGGCCTGACCCCTGCGTGAAGGTGTTGGGGGCATTAATGATCCAGTCTCTGGCGCCACTGGCCAGGAGAAGGGAGGCCCAAGCCACGGGGCTTACAGGACTCTTGGGTTGGAGCCAGGCATTGGGCTGGTCTTGGGCCTGCTCAGCCTGGCACCCACAGCTGGAACCTGCAGGGCCTGGGAAGGACTTGAGGAAGACCTAGGCAGTGCCAGGTGAGGGACAGGCTTGTCCCCCATGTGACTGCCCCTAGCCCCAGGCTCTGTCCTCTGGACAATGGCTATTGTGTTCAGAAGCTGGCCTGGGGGATTATCATTCTCGGTGGGATTTAACTCCTTCTGGGTGAGCTTTGTTCTGCACACAGCCTCAGGGGCTCCCCAGCCCACCTGCCAGGGGCCCTCTGATTTTGTCTGTTAAGAGGAAAAGGTATGAGATAGCTTTGTGGCCACCTGCTTCCTTTACAGATGAGGAAACTGAGGCCTAAAGGGGAGTGGGGTGTTCAAGGTCACACAGGGCCGTGGTGGGGGTTCCCTAAGTCACACAGGGCCACGGTGGGGGTTCCCTAGATCGTACTGTTGTGCTTGGTGGGGAATTTCAGTTCCTTTATCAAAAATCACTTTGGGTTCTGGGTTAAAAATTTATAGTGACCCAGGGGACAAAGGGCAGAGGGTCTAAGGCTCTGCTGGGGGTTACCCCATGGCCGGACTGAAGCATGGTCAGCAGGCCCTGGAAGAGTGCCATTCTGACCCACTTCTACTTTTCCCAGCCCTGGAAATGCAGGTGGCCCTATCAAGCTGTTCCCCAAAAGGCCCTGGATCTAGCAGGCGGCAGTTTCTGGGATCACATCTAGGAGCCCCGAGCAAGGCCAATGTGGAAGCTAATGTGCTGCTTCCCAATGGGGAGGGCGCTGGCAGCCCCAGGTTGCTCTGGGTTACTGAGGGCAGAGGAATTGCAACCTGCCCTACCCCAGCAAAGTCCGTGTGGCTGAGAGGCCCAGTTGATCTGGGGTATTTATGCCTCTTGTCACTTTAGGGCCTACTCTTGGAGAAAGTCAACTACCCGAGGGTCTGGTTGCTTGTATTCATACAAGTGTGTGTGCGCGCACACACATGCACATGCTGGGTACTGGGCTTGGAACCTGGGCTTCACCCAGGCCCCAAAGTGCCCCAGGCCCTCTGGGCAAAGAGTGATCTATCCCTTTCCCTCCAGGCCACTTGTCCTGGAGTCCCCCAGAGGATTCTGCCAGGGCAGGGTCCCCCAAGTCGGTAACCCAGGATGAGGGCACCGCTTTGCTCAGGGTAGGCTCCCCACTTAGCTCAGGGGCTCAGATGAGATCAAGGTATGGGCTGCGCCTGGGTGGGAGGGTGGCTGCACTTGGCTGGTGTCCCAGAAGGCCTTCTTACTTCTGGGGGGGGCGGGGGGAGGCCCAGGCCGCACCCTCAGGAAGGCGTCTCCCGGCCTGCACAGGCCCTGCAGGCTTGTGACCCCGAAGCCAGCTGGCCCAGTGCCCTGAGTGGTCAGGAGGAGGGCTGTTTTTAGATGAAGGTGACTTTTGGAGGGTGTGGGCTGTGATCATGTGGCCAGGGCACAGTCTGGACTTCTTCAAGGTGGCCATGGCTCAGCCGCTCCCCTGGTCCTGGAGCTCCTCCGGGTAGCTTTGCTGACAGCGCAGTGAAATGCCAGTGCCACCCGGCAGGCAGCACCTGGTGGAAGGCCTGCAGCTGTGTCTGAGGCTACTTGGAGCGGGGAGCAGCTAGAATAGGACCTGCGAAGGTGCCCCATGAAGTGACCCAAACTGCCTGCCCTGACGCACTGCTCCCCTCAAGCTGCGGTCACCTAGTGCAGTCAGTGAGGCCACTCCCAGGAAATGCAGGCCCCAGGCAATCCCTTGTCAAAAGGCAGCACCTAAGTGGCTGCCAGGTGTCCTGGCCCTGTCCTGGCCCCGTCCTGGGTGCCGTGGGCCGCTCAGGTAGTCGGGCATCGGGCCCTAGGCTGTGTGCACGCGGGGCTGTGTGAGTGAGTGTGTGTCTGTGTGTCTGTGTCTGTGTCTCTAGCTGAGATGGAGCCAGCGGGGGCTGGAGATCTCCTGCCTCTCTGGAGGTAGAGGTTTGCCCTGCCGCTCTCCCAGCCTGGCCTCGGGGAACAGAGAGACCATCAGCCAGGGAAGGGCTTGGGTATGAGTCACAGTTCATGTGCAGGCTGGCACTGGGCTCCCAGCCGGGATGGGGAACAGGGAGGGCCTGACGGGCTGGACCCTCGGCATTGTCCACCGTCCATGTCACCAGCGAGGACTGAGGAGGTCCTAGGTGGGGACCCCACCCCTCCTTGGCTGGCCTGTGCTTGGCAGTCACCTGTCTCCTGGAATTGCCCCAGGCCTTGTCCGGGCATGACCACCCCACCCTCTCCCATAGCTGGCTTCCTCACTGCCCCCCTGTCACAGGAGGGGCGGGCGGGGGGCAGAATCCAGCTGCACTGTGAGGCGGTTGGCATCCCTGTGCCCGAGATCCAGTGGTGGTTTGAAGGGAACCAGCCTGGCGACCCCAGCTCCCAGCTCTGGGACGGCGCCCGGCAGGACCGTGTCCACATCCACGCCACCTACGGCCAGCACGCAGCCAGCGCCATGTCCATCGAGGGGCTCCGTGCCGAGGACGCGGGCACCTACGAGTGCCGTGCCAGCAACGACCCCGACCGTAACCACCTGACCCGGGCGCCCAGGGTCAGATGGATCCATGCCCAGGCGAGCGTGGTGGTCCTCGAACGTGAGTGGCCAGGTCACCTGCCTCAGTTTCCCTCTCATGCTGCCCAGCCCTGGCTCCTGCTTGGTAGAACCCAGATGTCAAGGCCCAGCCTCTTGTCCAGCCCAGCGGACCACCCCGAGGAGGAGTCAGCGCCCCAGGCAGGAGCACAGCCTGGCTGGGAGCCAGGCCCCACCTCCCCCTAAGCACATCCGTCCACATGTCGTGCTCCGTCTGTCCACCCCTGCGTCCATGTTGCTGACCCGTCTATCCTGCATGTGTCCAGTGGGGCAGGAGTCTCAGGGTCAGAGCTGCTCCTGGGCCTCCTAGGTTTCTGTGGCCTCCAGCGCACACATCCAGGCCTGGGCGCCCAAGGGTGTGGGCAGCTGAGCACCAGGCCTGCTCCACCCGGCTCTCCTGGAAAGGCCTTGGGCCCACCCACAGGCCGGGCCTCTGCCCACAGAGGGTTTTGGGCATCCCCAGCATCCTCAGGGAGAGGCCTCTGCCCCACTTCAGACCTGAGTGTCTGCAGCTGAGGTGTCCTTGGTCCCCCTGTGCTGATCTCTTCATGTCGGGATTCCTAGCGGGCACTGTGGTGACCACCATGGACAGCGTGGGCTCGCGGGTGCACATGGCCTGCGTCCTGAACCACAGTGATGTCGCTGTTACGGGGCACCAGTGGCTAAGGGAGGGCAAGGTGCTGAAGGAGGACCAGCTGCCTGACCTGCGCACCGAGTACCAGTGAGTGGGCAGCAGGGGGGGCGGGGGTCGGCCATCCCATCCAAGAGGAGCAGGAGGAGGGGCCGGCTCTCCAGGACAGGGCCCCTCCAGCTGCCGCCACTGCATGCAGAGATATGGGCCCTGTGCGCCCCACACCCGGGGCTTCTGGGCTCACAGCCCCACCCCATTGCAGGGTGGACAGAGCCAACGGCACAGGCAGATACTCTTGCGTCTTCCTGCCCTCCACGCTGGGTGAGGCCGAGCTCCTGGTGAGCGGTGAGTGCTGTGGCCAGGGCCCAGGTGGGGGTGAGCAGGGAACCAAGCCCCTCCTCATGTTGGGGCAGGAATTGTGTGGGATGTGAGGTCCTCTCACTCTGTCCCCAGGCCCCCCCGTGGTCAAGGCTGTCAAGAAGTCGGAGCACGCCAGCGAGAAGGAGACGGTGACTCTGGTCTGCAAGTCTGACTCCCACCCCCCCATCGACACCTGGGTCTGGTATAAGGTGGTGGACTCCGAGGTCCAGGTGAGACGGCAGGGACACACCAGGGGACAGGGGACAGCCCCCCACTCCCTGCTGATGACCAGGTCCCTGGCAGGTCATCACCAACGGCTCCAACAACAAGTTCTTCGTGAGCTCCTCGGAGACCCAGACACAGCTTCGCATCCAGGACCTGGACATGGCCTCGGACCCTGGTACCTATGCCTGCAACGGCACCAACACGGAGGGCACCGGCCATGCCACCATCACCCTGCGCGTGCGCAGCCACCTGGCTGCACTCTGGCCCTTCCTGGGTATCGTGGCCGAGGTGCTGGTGCTGGTCACCATCATCTTCATCTATGAGAAGCGGCGGAAGCCGGATGAGCCCCTAGACGGTGAGGGGCGGGGGGCTGGTGCGGTGAGGGTGGCCGGGGTGGGCCGCACCCCAGGCGGCAGAGGGTATGCTGGGGGGCTCCCCTGCACGGCTGATTCCTCCTCTCTTCCCCCCACTGCAGACGACGCGGGATCCGCACCTCTGTAAGTCTGGGCCTGGTGGGGATGGGAGGGGCCTGGGTCTGGGCCCTGTGGTCATGCCAGTGCTGACACCCGACCTGTGCCTGCAGGAAGGGCAGCACACCCCTTGTGAACGACAAAGACAAGAATGTGCGCCAGAGGAATGCAACCTGACAGCGCCACCGCCCGGGGGCCTGGCCCCATGCCCTGGGAGGACCTACGCAGCGGCCTCAGAGCACTGTAGATGTCCGGGTCTGGTTTTTTAGTCTGCACTAAAACTAGGGTTTTCTACATGTAGAATCCTGTCCTTAGCTCTTGTTTTCCCCCTTTTGAAGCCCACACGAGTGCCTGGGAGTCGGCATGGCCCCAGGGCCCTGGATGAGCCACCTGCCTATCGGAAGCCAGCCTGTCCCCTCCCCAGTGTGTTCCCTGTTCTCTCCTGGGGGCCACAGGCCCACTGAGAGGGCCCCAACCGCCTACTGATGTCTGGGGTCCAGGGTGTTGGACCCCAGAGCTGCCTGCCGTTCCTGGAATGGAGGGACACCTCCCTCTCCCCTCATAATAAAAACAGTCCCCCCAGCGTGCTGTCCACCCTGGGCTGTGTCTGCAGCGGGCTGGCTCCGGTTACCAGGGAGGGAGCGGGCTGGACAGGCCTGGCACCATCAGAGCCAGGTCAGATGTTCTCGGGGCTCGCCTCAGCCTGCTTTGATCAGACTGGGCTCCCCTGCTGTCCATGGGGTCCAGGGACCTGGGTCTGGGAGGAGCGGGCAGAGGCCCAGCTGTGTTGCAGGGTCCGGCTGGATCTGGCTGGGTGACAGTTGCCTTTCAGGTCCCTCAAAAGGAAAGCACTGGGCCTGGGAACCAGAGCCCAGTGTCCGGGGGGCGTGGGGAGCCCTGGGCCCAAGAGGCACCTTGCCCACCCCTACCCCACCCCGCTCTGGGCCTAGAACGGGTCCCAGAGTTGGAGGTCACTGTGGAGCCAGGGCCTGGGGACTGGACAGCCCTGGGCCTCAGAAGGCTCAGACAGGGTTCCATCCTAGACAGTGGACAGTGCTGACCTCCAGCTGTCCCAGCACAGGGTCTTGGTGCGTTGTGGGGACTAGGAGGGGGAGCCCTGGGTACCACTTACCCAGCTAACAGTTCAGGAAGAAAGGGTCACATAGGAATTCCACACTGTCCCCCAATACTGGGATCAACCCAGGGCCTCGGCACTGAGCTACACCCAGAGCCCTTCCTGGGTTTCTGAGCTGTGCACAGCAAACTGACCTCAACCTCACAGCAGTCTTCCTGCCTCAGCCTCCCAGGCACTGAGATCATAGCTGAGGGTCAGGACATCTGGCCTCAAGACATTGGTCTTGCTGAGTTTCCACAGTTGAGTTTAAACTTGTGACCCTTCTGTCCCAGCCTCTGGGGACTGGAGTTATGGGTGTGTTCCTCCCCGTGCGGGCCAGAAGTTTGAATTTTTCAGTGAGTGGGAAAATGCGGCATTTTTACTCTGAAGAAGCCACACCTGGCCTAGGCCACCGCCCGGTCTCCCCTGAAACAGCCCGGCGGGGCCTTGTGCTACCCGAGAGCGCTGCTAGAGGGCGCTGTGCACGCCCGGAGTTTGCAAAGCTGTGGCTCCACGAGGCCTGGCCCGGGGCTGGGGCCACACCCGCCTGTCCCTTGTGCTCTGCAGCTGAACACACCGTGCCCCACCCACCTGCCTGTGGCCTAGAGGGCATCACACACGTCAGCATCTCAGTGACTTTTGCATCATTACGGGTGTGGGGCAGACTGGGGAACCCCCCCTCCTGCCTGGAGTCATCCCAGCCACCCTGACCCCGAAAGTGCAGGAACACCTGAGTAGGGAGCCTTGGGGGGGGCCAGATCGCCCATTCTGATGGCGCAAGGGGACTCCCTAGCCCTTGGCACAGGGGCACAACACAATGAGCACAGCACCCCCCCTTGCTTGGCGCGCCCCCCAGCACCCAGCATCCGTACACTGTGCAGTGAGCACCTGCAGCGCGCAGCCCTCCGGCTGAGCTCTGCCTCAGTTTCCTCAGATGAGGTGGTCTCCAGGACCCAGTGATGTTTGAGGGCCGTCAGAGGGCTGTGGAAACCTTGGGGTTCAGGAGTCCCAGTGCCCTGTGGGTGCAAGCAGGCTAGGGACGCTTCCCAGGGAACAAGGGTCCATTCATGGCTTCGACACATGGCCTGGCAGCTGGCTCCTGGCTTCCGCTTCGGCCCCCACCCTGTCCTTCCCCTCCTAGGGTGGGAGTGTGTGTGAGTGACCTACCGAGGCCCCACTAAGGAGTTGAGGGGCTCCCATGGCCACAGGGACACAGGCAGGGGTCCCCAGGCAATTGCGGCCTTGCCCACCCAGCTGGGTCCTGGCAGAGCCTACCAACCCCCACTGTGCAGGTTGGGGGGACACGCCAGCAGCCGCTGTCACCTGCCACGCAGGCAGTGGCCTACGCGGGTGACCATGCGTGTGTGAGGCTCAGAGATGAGCGAGCTGCACTGTATCAGTTTTCCCTCCCCCGTATCCTGGGGCATCAGTCCTGCGATCCCAAGACCTGGGATGGGGCACACCACGGCCGGAGTTGCCCCAGATGCTGAGCTCTCCCACGGCCATGGAGTCAGCACTTGAAGATTCCAGTCCCGAGTCCCCCCACCCCTGGGCCCCAGAGCTTGAGGAAGCTGTTAATGATGGAGCCTCAGGGTCTTTGCACAGCCCTGGACCTTGGGCCTGCCACAACCCTGCCACCTGCCAGGAGTTTCTACAGGGCACTTCCCAGCTCCCAGCAGACAGAGTGATTTACGAAATGTGACATTCACTGTATTTATTATTAGTCTCCTCTGCCTGACCCCAGCCCCATTCTTTTTTTTTTTTTTTTTTTTTTTTGTCTTTTTCCTTTTTATCAGTACCAGGGATTGAATTCACGACTGCCTGCTTGCAAGACAGGTACTTATGCCACTGAGCTAAATCCCCAGCCCTCCCAGCCCCATTCTGAATCTCTGGCCCTTGGGTCAGGGGCTTACTGAGAACCCTTCAAATAAATGGATAAACTGGGCCTTAGTGGCTCACCCCTATTGCTGTGCATACTTGGGAGGTTGAGGCAGAAGGATTTATTTCTGCATGTTCAGGGCCAGCCTGAACTGCAGAGTGAGACCCTGTCTCAAATAGATAGATAGGTAGATAGATAGATAGATAGATAGATAGATAGATAGATAGACAGACAGATAGGACAGATGCAGTGCCCTCTGACCACGCGGGTGCTCAACAGGTGTGGAGCCCCAGTCAGTCCCTAGCTCACCCACCATGCCCTGGGCCGGACTAGACACCAGTGCCCAGGACCCCAAGTCCCAGCATCCTTTGTGACCAGGGGGTTGTGAGAGGTGCCATCTCTCTGCCAGGCCTGGTGGGTCCCCTGGTGGCCGGGCCTGCCTCCTCCCTGAGTGCTGGCGACCTGCCCAGCCTGACATCTTCCCAGGGTGAACATAAAAGGTCCCCCTTCAGCTGTAACACACATCTGCCCCGGGGCGGGCTGCAGCCTGGCACTGCTGACTCTGCTGACTGCCTGCCTCGGAGGAGGTGGCCACCAGGCCAGCAGGGGGTCTTGGAGTCCCCAGAGTTAGGGGAGCCCTGGCATGGCTAGGCCACTGGGCCATGCCCATCCTGTCAGATGACACACAGCAGGGCACCTGCAGGGTGCGAGGATGTTCATGTCTCCGTCCAGCTGGCCCTGCTGTCTGGGTGGGTGTTGGGCACCCAAGAAGGCCTGATCATTGCCTGGGTGATGGCAGACCGGTGGATCCAGGGGCGCAGGAGGGTCTCAGGACCAAGGAATGGCAGGGGATCCTGGAGCGTAGTTCAGGAGAACACAGAGGTTTCCTAAAGGGTCCAGAAGTGCACGGAAGGGGCCCAAGTGGGGGGCTCCATCTCCAGAAACCCTCTTTGTGCCTCTGCTCCTCACCTGCCTCTCTCATGACACCATCCTCCTCCAGTGGAACTGGCTGGGGCGCAGGGCACCAACCCGCGCCCAGCCTGGTCTGCCCCTGCTCTCGGCAGCCAGGGCGCCAGGGAGACCCCCGTCTGCCCGGAGTTCCATGCCAGGCCGGGCTCGCTGGAACCCAGTTGAGGGGGCCGAGAAACCCGGGGCCCTAGGCTCCCCCGGAGTCTCTGAAGCCCACGAACTCACAGGGCACCCGCCAAGGGGCGCCCCTTCCTGCCGAGCCCTGGCGGCAGGGCTGTGACTCAGTTTCCTAACATGCACTGTCCTACAGGTCGCCGGGTGGGCGGGACAGCGCCGAAGCCAGAGCTTCCAGGGCCTCACAGGGCGCCCTTTTAGTGCAGAGCCCAGCACCGGGCATGGAAAGGCTGTGCTAGAGGGCCGCAGCCCCGCCGAGCCCGAGGACCTGCTCGCAGAGGCCCCGCGCTGAAGGCCCAGCTGCGTGACCTTGGGCGCGTCCTTCCCACCTGCTGAGCCTCAGTTTCCCTTCCAGGCCGAGGCCCGCGCGCGCCCACAAGGCATTGGCCAGCCTGACCTTGACCTCCAGGTGAACCTCAGTTACCCCTGTGCGGCCGGCGAGGGGCGCGCGCGCGGGACCCCGGGCAGCGGGGAGGGACGCGGGCGGAGGCGGAGGCGGAGCCCGGGCCCCCGCCGCTCCCCCGCGCGGCCGAGGCTCCACCCCCTCGGCGCGGCTCCGCCCCGCCCCGCCCCGCCCCCGCCTCCCCCTCCCTCGGGCTCGGGCCGCCGGCCGTGGCCGCGGCTCCGCTCCGCACTGCCCGGCGCCGCCTCGCCATGGACGCGCGCGGGGGCGGCGGGCGGCCCGGGGAGAACCCGGCCGCGACCCCCGCGCCCGGGCCACCGCCGCCGCCGCCCGCGACTCCTCAGCCGCAGCCGCAGCCCCCGCCCGCGCCCCCGCCGCCCCCGGGCCCGGGCCCCGCGCCGCCCCCGGCCCCGCCGCGCGCCGAGGAGGCGAAGGACGAGGGCGGCCCGCGCGGCCGGCTCCGCAGCCGCGACAGCGCCAGCGGCCGGCCCGGCACCCCCGGCACCCCCGGCGCCCCCGGAGCCCCCGGCGCGGCCAAAGGCGGCCCGAATGGCGAGTGCGGGCGCGGGGAGCCGCAGTGCAGCCCCGAGGGCGCGGCGCGGGGCCCCCAGGTGTCGTTCCCCGCGGCGCCGGCCGAGGAGGAGGCGGGCCCGGCCGGGGAGCCGCGCGGCAGCCAGGCCAGCTTCATGCAGCGCCAGTTCGGCGCGCTCCTGCAGCCCGGCGTCAACAAGTTCTCGCTGCGGATGTTCGGCAGCCAGAAGGCGGTGGAGCGCGAGCAGGAGCGCGTGAAGTCGGCGGGGGCCTGGATCATCCACCCCTACAGCGACTTCAGGTGCCGCCCTTGGGGCGCCCGCGGGCCAGAGGGCGGGGCCGCGGCCTGCGACCTCGGGCGCCCGCTCGGTGACCTCGGGCGCCGCCCTCCTGGGGGGCTCAGGCCCAGGCTGCACGGGGACCCCTGGCGTCCCCTGGCGGTGGGCGGAGAGGACGAATAGAGGGGAACATGGGCGCGGGAGGCGGCGGCGGAGCGCCGGGGAGGGCGGGCGGGCGGGCGGTCGGGCGCCCCAGAAGGACGCGCCCGGAAAGGCCGGTGGGGAAGGGGTTAAGCGTGCCGCGCGCTACCACGGTCTCCACCTGCGCCCCGGGCAGGCGCGTCCTGGGTCCCCAGGCCGCGTCCCCGCGGTCTTCTGCGTGCATGGTGACCCCCAATGTCACGGGACTCTGTGTGTGCGTGTGTTGACACAACCTACTGGCTAACACGCGGGTGTGTTTTGCATGCTCCTCCCTGAGTACGCGTGGTGTGGCCGGCGAGCGTGGACAGCGCGAGTCACTGCAGGCCGCGCGAGTGTGCACCGGAGCGCGTGACAGGGGGCGCAGGTCCCGGGGATCTGGTGAAGGCGTGTTGCTGCGCTTGTGCCTGGTGGGTCACTCGGATGTGCGACAGTGGGGTATGAAGGTGTAGATAGGGAGCCCCACAATACCGGGCGCGCGGTCGCGCTGTTTCAGTACCATGGTCAGCGCCAAGGCCTGAGCTCTGCCGGGCTGCCCGGGTCCCTGTGGCCCAGGACTGGGGACCCCGTGTGCTCCGAGACCTGGAGACCTGAAGGACCGGGAGAAGGGGGCGGTGCAAGTCCCCCTTTTCAGTGCTTGGTAAATAGGCAAACTGAGGTTCACAAGCATGCAAATCAAGAACAGAGACAAGAAGAAAGTCCTGAACCAGGTGGTGGCTCATGCCTGTCATCCAGCACTCAGGAGGCTGAGGCAGGAGGATCGTTGTGAGTTTGAGACCAGCCTGGGCTACATAGTGAGCTCAAGGCCAGCCTGGACTGCATAGAGAGACCCTGGCTCCAAAAAAGACAGAAGAAGAGGAAAAAGAGGAGGAGGAGGAGGAGGAGGAGGAGGAGGAGGAGGAGGAGGAAAGTCCTCTTCTAATTCCCCAACCTTCAGAGCCCTGAGACAGGACTGAGGCCTTGAGCCAAAGCAGCCTTACTTCAGAGAAATCAAAGATCAGGGGACCCAGGTGGGGCCCAGAGGGGCCATGCCTGGATCCTCCCAGCCTGAGAGCCTGGACACATGGCCCAGCTGACATTGCTGTGAGTGGGGCTTCTGTGCCAACTGGCCAGAGAGAGGCCGTGGGGACATAGGGGGCACAGGATACCAGCTGACCAGTGTCTGTTAAGCTTGAGGCCTTTTCTGGGCTAGGTGGGTTGAGGGTCTGGCTGGAGAGACTTAGGTCCTGCAGCTGGGGTGCAGGTGGGCAGGGTCAGAGGCTGGCAGGGGTCAGGAGTCCCTCTCTTTGGGCCTCCCAGGTAAACTTTAGGATGGGGGTGTGAGTGTGGGGACTCCCATATGGGCTGTATGGGAGCAGGGTGCTAAAGGGGTGCACCGGGCCTTGCCACCCCGACTGGGCCCTGTGACCCTTTGGAGGTGGCCTACAGACAGACCCAGGAAAGTCACTTTAGTGACCGGGACTTAATGAGGTTCGACATTACTGGAGGAGAAGGGGTCTCAGCCAGGACATTGGGAAACAGGACCTGGGGCTGGTGGGCAGTGTGTTCTTCTGAGCTGCACCCCAGCCCTGCCCCACTGTTTTGGGGTTTTTTTTTTAGACAAAATCTCACTAAATCACCAAGTGGCCCAGGTTGAACTTGAGATCTTCCTGCGTCAGTCTCCCAGGCTTTAAGGTTTCGGAGGGCAGTCTTCACCAGTTTCTATGTTGATTCTTAAAATCTGCATGTGGATCGGCAAATGGGCCCCCAGGGCCCAGAGCATCTCCCTGACTTAACTCTGAGCCGGGTCCCCAGGGGCTCTGTCCCTGTTGGCCACACCCCCGCCCTGCTCAGGGACTGGTAATGATTGGTCTCCTGGACTGGTGCTTTCTACCCAGGAGGAGAGTGAGGTGCAGAGGGTGTCCTGGGAAGCCCCACAGTGAGCAGAGCAGGGAGGACAGTAAGGAGGGGGAGCCAGCTCTGAACTAGATTCAGTCCTTTTCTCCTGCAACACTCTGGCCCCTCACTGCCTCAGTTTCCCAAATGTGGAGGCAGCAACATGTGGGTGGTATCTCACTTCTGCAATTCCCTGTAGCATCTTTTCTTTTTTTGTTATTTGATACCATGAGTCAAACTCAGAACCTGGAACCTGCCAGGCAGGCACTGTGCCACTGAGCTACAACCCCAGCCCCCTCATAGCATCTTTTTGTTTGCCTGCTTGTTTATTTATTTATTGAGATAGGGTCTCCCTATGTAGTTCAGGTGGCCTTGAGCTCACTGTGTAGCCCAAGCTGACCTTGAACTCATGTCGATCTTCCTGCCTCAGCCTCCTGAGTGCTGGGACTACAGGTGTGAGCCACCACACATGGCTACATCCAGTTGCTTTAGACCCAGCTGGGATCTGCTGGTGCCGACTCTGAGTGGGTCACAGTCCCTGGGGTCCTGGAGCCTGATAAGGACAGGATGCCTGGTCCCCACCCCCAGCTGGCCTGAGCATCAGATCAGTGGGAGTCTGGGCTGTGCTAATCCCCAGTGACAGATCCATGCTTCCAGCTGGGGCAGAAACCCCATCACTGGGGGAGGGGCCGCAGGCCGGAGGGGATGGGGTGCAGCAGGTGGGTGGGAGGGAGGATGGGGTCTGGCTCTGCCCCCTGGGGAGGAAGAGGTGGCAGAGTCCAAGGGAGACCACAGCAGGGGCTGCCCCTCCAACTGCATCATCCCCTCCGCCTCCCAGGGGTCCTGGCTCCTGGCTGGCCTCAGGGCAAACCCTGCAGGGCTTCACAGCCTTTGTAAAATTACTTATTATTATCATTATTATTATTTGTACCCAGAATCAAATTTACGCCATCGTGCTTGCCAGCTGTGTGCCACTGAGCCACATCCCAGGCTTTGTTTATTCTTGGGAGACAGGGCTTTTCACTATGTACTTCAGGGTGGCCTGAATGTTTGTTGACCCTCCTGCCTCAGCCTCCCAAGTGCTGGGATGACTGGGCCTTTGCAGCTGTGCTTCCCACCACCTGGGCGAGGCTCCTGTCCCCTCACTGTACCCGAGTGTCCCCCAGTGCAGGTTTCTGTCTGCTCAGCCAGCACCCTCTCCCCTCGCCCATGGTTCACAATGTCCTCTGCTCACTGCAGATCAGTGCCTGCCCTGGCCCCCGGCACACACTCAGGCCCAAAATGTCCCTCCGCTTTGGCAGCCCCCAGGAGTCTCCCCCCACAAAGGTGTCCCTTTCCTAATCCCCGACACCCCTCGAGGATATGATCACAGCCTGGCTCCAGCCTTCTGATCCCCACTCAAGCCCCCATAATCCCCGACCTCTGGCCTCTAATCCGCCAGGGATTTGCTGGATCTGTGATCCCTGCCCGATTTGGGTCCCCCAGCAGGGGCGCCCTGACCCCACCTGACAATGGAGCCTGGACTCAGCTCCCAGCTATCCTGGCCCCCAGGCTGGGCACATCCAACTCCACTGGGATTCTCTCTGCAACCCCAACCCCTTTAGCCCTGATGGACCTCAGTTTCCCTGTCACCCACCCCTGGTGATGCACTGGGTCACATGAACCTTGTGGGAGGCAGGAGGGAGACCCCCTCGGCCCCTGCAGCAGCCCACAGGCTGCCAGCCTGAGTTCGAATCCTGTGCCATGGCTTACTTCCCTGGCAAGCCTCAGTTTCCCCATGTGAGCTGAGAATGTGGGCAACTCAGAGACAAGGGAGTTTGTGTTGGCCTCAGCCAGGGTCCCCTGGAGGGAGGAGAGGGAGCTGCTCATCTCTATCTGTGTTCAGACTGTTTCTAGGCCCCCCGTGGTGGTTTTTAGTCCCCCTGGTCATTTCTGGAGCACAGCCATGGTTTCTAGGCCCCTTGGCCTCTGTTATGCTTTCCTGCTGGTTTCGGGGCAGTCAGTGGATATTGAACGTGAACCCTGCTGCCTCTGCAGGACACTGGCCAGGGGAAGGCCAAGGACAGGAGAGGGAACTGGGGTTCTGAGGTGAGGGGTCAGGCGTCATCCAAGGTCACCCGTGGTGGGCGGGTGCCAGCCCAGCACCAGCTCGTGGTGATCCTTGAGGTTTTGGGTCGAGGCCAGCTCTTGGCTCTCAAAGACCCAGCTGCCGTGAACATCTTGGTACAAATCACTTTTTAATTTTTTTTTCCTCTTCCTTTTGGACGATTTCCTTGAGCTCAATTCCCCGAAGTGGCCGCCTGGCCGCCCCACAGGCGGGAGTGTTAATAGCCGTGTCCTCCAGGAGCGGCCTGAGCAAGGAGCCAGTTTATCCACACTGAGCACTCCTGAGTCAGCTCCGGGGCTACAAACTAGCGCCACCTGTGCTTGGAGTCACCCGAGCTGGTCTGGGGGCCTCGTTCTCTTGGGGCCCAGCCCTCCACAGCCTTCCTGGAGGAAAACAACGCCACAGGACAGCAGCGGAGACTTTTCTCCAGTTCTGAGGATGGAACCCAGGGCCTTCTCACTGAGCTCCATTTTTATATCTTGAGACCAAGAATGTTACTACTCCGGAGCCTGATGCAGGAGGACTGTTGCAAGTGTGAGACCAACCTGAGCTACAAAGTGAGCTCAAGGCCAGCCTGGACTACATAGCGAGACCCTATCTCAAAAAGACAAAACAGCCATAATGTGATTCAGTCATCACCGCCAGCCACCTCCAGAGCATCCCAAACCCCAAAATGAAGCCCCACCCCAATAAGCAGTCACCCCACCCTGCCCCCAGCCATTCGGGAGTCCACTTCTGTATCTGCATTTGCCTGTCCCAGGCACTTACTGTCCACAGAACCCCATACTGGGTGTCCTTTTATGTCTGGCGTCTCTCACAGCGCAGTGTCCTCAAGGTCCATTCACACTGGCGAGTCACCTCCTGGCCTGTTTTCCTGGCTCAGTAATATTCCCATGTAGGGTCCGACCTCACTGTGTGTGTTCATCCCTGGCCCCTGGCTGGACCATTTCTTTTTCTTTTTCTTTTTTTTTTTTTTTTTTTTGTCTTTTTCATTTTTATCGGTACCGGGGATCGAACTCACGACTGCCTGCTTGCAAGGCAGGCGCTTATGCCGCTGAGCTAAATCTCCAGCCCCCAGACCGTCTCCATTTCTGGGTTCTGTGAATTGCGCCGCTGCAGACAGGGTACACCGAGTTCTGTGGGCCTGTTTACCGCCGGCCCCTCAGAAGTGTGCGGTTATGCTTAACTTGCCCGCTGCCTTACCGCTCATGTACAATGCCCTCTGTCTTTCTGCGTATGCGGGATGCCCTGTCTTTCTGGGCATTTCCCTCGCCTTAATATATTTTTTGGGTGGTTGTTGTTGGTTTGTTTGTTTACTACTGGAATCCAGAACCTTAGCACTGAGCTACATCTGCAGCCCCTGTTTACTTATTTATTTATTTGGTTCCGCGGATCGAACTCACCACCTCACGCTTGCCAGGCAGGCGCTGTGCTGCTGAGCTATATCCCCGGCCACCTCACTCTTCCCTCATTTATTTTTTTATTTTGAGTTAGGGTCTTATTAAATTGGCCAGACTGGGCTTGCATTTGAGAGCCTCCTGCCTCAGCCTCCCACAGTGCTGGGATGGCAGGTGATGTGTTCCCACGCCCCACGATGCTTTTTCGAACTCCGTCCTCGTCCCAAGCACACGGTCCCTTTGTCCCCTTCTGGTCCTCAGTGGCCCGGAGGGAGGGCGCTGGCCATTGGGGGGGACTTCCCACCGGGAGGTTGGGACGGAGTGAGGCGTCTGAGCGGCCCCGCCCTCCGCAGGTTCTACTGGGACTTCACCATGCTGCTGTTCATGGTGGGCAACCTCATCATCATCCCCGTGGGCATCACCTTCTTCAAGGATGAGACTACGGCACCCTGGATCGTGTTCAACGTGGTCTCCGACACCTTCTTCCTCATGGACCTGGTGCTCAACTTCCGCACGGGCATCGTGATCGAGGACAACACGGAGATCATCCTGGACCCCGAGAAGATCAAGAAGAAGTACCTGCGCAGCTGGTTTGTGGTGGACTTCGTGTCCTCCATCCCGGTGGACTACATTTTCCTCATCGTGGAGAAGGGCATCGACTCCGAGGTCTACAAGACCGCACGCGCCCTGCGGATCGTGCGCTTCACCAAGATCCTCAGCCTGCTGAGGCTGCTGCGCCTGTCCCGCCTTATCCGCTACATCCACCAATGGGAGGAGGTAGGGGCGGGGCCTCGGTGTGGGTGGAGTCAAGACTGGGTGGGACGTGAGAATAGGGTGGGGCCAAGTGATTGGGCGGGGACTCGTGTAGGGTGGGGCCTCAGGCTGAGTGGGCAGGACATGAGTGGAGCCTTACACTGTGGGCGGGGTTGCAGGGGCAGAGGCTCAAGTATGGGGCGGGGCCATTGAGGGCTGCTGGTCCACTGGACACCAGGGCAGCAAGGTAGGCCCAAGACCGGAAGCAGAAGCACCAAGTCCATACACTGGCCCACAGGGAGAAGATGGGCTAAGCTCACATGGAGGGGAGGCCGTTGGTTAAGGAGAGCTGGAGATGCATTATCCAGAAGCTGATGGGGTGATTTGGGGATTCAGGGGAACCAGGGGAGGGGCCTGGATGGAACCTGAAGAGGAGATGGGAGGAACCCCTAGGAGCAGAACCTGGGCTTGGGAAGCTGCCACTTGGGGCTTCCCTTCAGCCCTGTAGGAAGAGGGATCCACATTAGAATGCCAGGGGAAACAGACTCAGAGACACAGCCAGCTACAGCCCTCCAAGCCCGGACTTCCTGCCTCACTTGCTAGGGCTGTGGCCACTGGGGAAACTCAGGTTGAAGAGACAACAGGATAGGGCAGGGTCTTGTGGAGCGATCTGGAGGCCCTGGGACAGGGGTTGGGAGGCTGCAGCTGGCTATAGGCGCTCAAGGCCACGGGGCACAGTGGTGCCCGGGGGTCTACTGCCCTCACCAGGATCTTTACTCCCCTCGTCCCCAGATCTTCCACATGACCTATGACCTGGCGAGCGCGGTCATGCGCATCTGCAACCTTATCAGCATGATGCTGCTGCTGTGCCACTGGGACGGCTGCCTGCAGTTCCTGGTGCCCATGCTGCAGGACTTCCCCAGTAACTGCTGGGTCTCCATCAACAACATGGTGGTGAGCCCCAGCCCGCGCCGTGCATCTACTGCGCCTGCGCAGCCCTGCCTGCTGCTCCCCACTCCTCCTTGGGCAGCTCAGCTGCAGATGTTCCGGGCCACTGTAGGGATCCCTGTCGCCTCAAGATCTGCTCAGGGTCGTTTCCAAAGTATTCTCTCCTTTCTGTCTCCACAAAACAAGAAACCAGGAGCCAGCTGTCACACTTAGTTACATTCCCAGCCCCATTTTTTTTTTTTTTTTCTTTTGGCCTTTTTCGTTTTTATCGGTACCAGGGATCGAACTCACGACTGCCTGCTTGCAAGGCAGGCGCTTATGCCGCTGAACTAAATCCCCAGCCCCTTCCCAGCCCCATTTTTGTTTTTGTTTTTGTTTTGTCTTTTTGAGACAGGGTCTCACTATGTAGTTCAGGCTGGTGTTGAACTTGCAACGATCCTTCTGCCTCAGCCTCCCGAGTGCTGGGATTACAGGCCTACGCCACTGGACCCAGTTTATACACATTTATTGAAAAGAAAAATGTCCATCTCAGCCCTCCATTGGGAGAGTGGCCTCGTGGGCCATAAGTGCTTGCTATTTGCTGGCGTGATCGTGACTGTTAAAGAGAACACCAGGAGGAGCCCCGGTGTGGCACTGCTGTACACCTGTCACCCCAGCACTCTGGAGGCTGAGGCAGGAAGATTGCGGAGAGTTCGAGGCTGACCTGACCTACATACTCAGACCCTGACCGAAAAGACAAGCAAACAGGGGCTGGGGATTTAGCTCAGCGGCATAAGCACCTGCCTGGCAAGCATCGGGACCTGAGTTCGATCTCCGGTACCGATAAACCGATAAAAAAAAAAAAAAAAAAAAAACAAAGTACAAAAGACAAAGAAGAGAGCCAACAGGGGACGCTCCCTGGAGCCAGCCTTCTCCTGCCTCACAGCGGGAGGCACACGCGGGGCCTGGCGCATGCGTGGGGGGGGTGCAGAGCTGGCCTGCGGGGCTGGTGTCGGCAGCCCCTCCCCGGCGCCTGGCGCAGCTGTCCGGTCTGAGGAGCCCATTGTCCCGCAGCCGCCTGCACAAGCAGTTTGGTTTCCTGGATGTCCCCTGCCCCCCTCCCCAGCCGGGTCAGCCGAGGACGGCCAGGGCGCGGGACCTCTGCCCTCCCCAGCACCGCAGCACCCCCAGCTTCTGCCTCTGAGTCCAGTTTGGTTACCCCGGGAGGCAGACATGGCCATGTGTCCTCAGGGTCACCTCTGACCCGGGGTGGGGGAGGGAAAGGACCCCTCCCCAACCGCCCCTCCCCCGCTTGCAGAACCACTCGTGGAGCGAGCTCTACTCCTTCGCGCTCTTCAAGGCCATGAGCCACATGCTGTGCATCGGGTATGGGCGGCAGGCGCCCGAGAGCATGACTGACATCTGGCTTACCATGCTCAGCATGATCGTGGGTGCCACCTGCTACGCTATGTTCATCGGCCACGCCACCGCCCTCATCCAGTCGCTGGACTCCTCCCGGCGCCAGTATCAGGAAAAGGTGAGCAGGGCCCAGTGGCCAAGGTGAGGAGGGGTCGGCAGGGCCACCCCCGGAGGAAACCTGCAGAGCTGGGCCTGGGTGCTTGGCACAGCCCTTGTTCCCTGCGTGCCTCGGTTTCCCCTCAAGGCCGAGGGCCCAATGGGCCCTCCTAGTGCCACCCTGTCTGTCCCAACACCCCAGGGCCCAGCGCCGGCTGAGAGCCACAGTTCCTCCCAGCAGTGCCAGCCGGGGAGGCCGGGTGAGCTGGGCCCCGTGCCAGGCGCCCCGCTGGCCGGAAGCTGCCGGCCTCGCACCCAAACATGAGCTGGTGCCGCCACCCGCCCGCCGTCACGGGTTCAGCTGAGCTCAGGGCAGCTGTGGCCGGGCGGGGCCAGCCGGAAGTGGGGCTGGGGCACCGGGGCCGCTGTCTTCGAGATGGCAGGGCCTGGCACCCAACCCCAGCCTGTTTGGAAGGTTTGGGGAGGGAGCCGCACCGGATCCAGCACGCTTTAGCTCAGTGTCATTTTTGTTAGTTTTTCTTCCAGTTCTGGCTGTAGAACCCAGGACCTTCACAAGGAGCCCCATCACCTCTCTGCCCCTTTTATTTCTCATTTTGAAACGGTCTTAGTCAGCCATTGAGTTATGCAGGCTGGGTTTGAACTTTGCATCCTCCTGCCTCAGCCTTGCAGTGTTGGGATGACAGGTCAAACTTAAATTTCACATAAACAGTCAGTGTGGGCTGGGGACAGAGCTCAGCAGCACAGCCCCTGCCTGGCAAGTGCAGGCCCTGAGTTCATTCCGGGTACCAAAAAAGAAAAAGAAAAAAAACAAAATAGAAAGACCTTGTCTCAGAAAAGAAAAAAAATAAAATAAAGAGTTGGGGATGTAGCTCACTGCAAAGACCCAGGGTTTACTGCCCAGAATCCCCTCAAAAGTTTTTAGCCAAGTGAGCTGGCGCACACCTGTAACCCCAGCACTTGGTAGGGTGAGGTAGGACTGCTGTGAAATTGAAGCCAACCTGTGCCTTTTTGTCTGTTTGTTTTGAGACAGGGTCTCGCTGTGCAGTCCAGGCCGGCCTTGAGCTCACTGTGTAGCCCAGGCTGGCCTGGAACTCCCAGCGAGCTTCCTGCCTCAGCCTCCCGAGTGCTGGGATGATAGGCATGGGCCACCATGCCTGACAGTAGTTCCTATTTAAACAATTACTCACCACTGGCCATTCGGAATAGTAAGAAATCACTGGGGATACAGCTCAGTGGCACAGTGCCCGCCTGGCACATGGGAGGTGGAGAGTTCGAACCCCAGGACGGGAACATGGTGAGCCCACCATGGCACTGCCCCTCCAGAGCGGTGGCCTTGACCCTGTCCCTCCCTTCTTCCCTGATACACAGTACAAGCAAGTGGAGCAGTACATGTCCTTCCACAAGCTGCCCGCCGACTTCCGCCAGAAGATCCATGACTACTACGAACACCGCTACCAGGGCAAGATGTTCGATGAAGACAGTATTCTGGGCGAGCTGAATGGGCCACTGCGGGAGGTGAGGAGTGCCAGGCCCGCTGGGGCCCAGGAATTGACTGCAGTCCCAGGCAGAGGCCCCGGCGTGCTGCCTCTGTGGTTCCCCCGGCTGCAAAGTTTCCACGCCGGGAGGCCTCTCCCACTCATTCCTTGGTGTGGATCCCAACGTGCGTTCAGTCCAGCTACTCACACGCTTGTAACCCCGCTGGGAGGCTGAAGCAGGGGGGTCACTGGTTCCAGCCCTGGGTGGGTGGGCGGGTCTCTGTCTGAGAACATGAAATTATAAAGGCTGAGCGTGTAGCTGGGGGTGAAGACCCTGGGTTTCATCCCGACTCTGCTGGCCACCCTTGCAGGGACACTGGGGACCCCAGGAACAGTGTCACTTGCTGGGGGCTGCTCCCGTGGGCCAGGCTCGGTGCTTTATGTGATCAGGCTTCACCTCATTTGCATTTTGCTTTCTGCAAACTTTTTTTCTCTACAGTTTTTGGTCTTTTTTTTTTTTTTTTTCCTTTTCGTATTACTGTTGGAACCGGGGTGTTTGCACTGAGCTGAATCCCCAGCCCTTTTTACTATTTTAATTCCCATCAGGGTCTCACTAAATTGCTCAGTTGCCAAGGCTGGGGTTGAACTTGTGATCCTCCTGCCTCAGCCTCCCAGCGGGCGGGGAATGACTGGTGTGAGTCATCACACCCGAGTCCGGCTTTTCTGTTTTTAGAAGCCCTTTGTATATGGAGGACACCGACCCTTTGTGACACAGATTCTGTTTTGGCAGCCACTTGTCTTTTGACTTTGCTTATAGTTTTTATAGTTTTTTTTTGGGGGGGGATATTAGGCACTGAACACCAAGCCACATCAAAAGCCCTTTTTGTTTTATTTGGACACAGTGTCTTGCTAAGGTTCCCAGGCTGCCCTCCAACTTGTGATTCTCCTGCCTCATACCTCCCTGCCCCCCAAATTGCTGGGGTGACAGGCATGTGCCCCACTTCCACCCAATTTTTATGTTTTTTCACTCTGATTCTTCACAGTGTCCATGTATTTTGCCTCACACAGCAGGTGCTGGATAAACACCTGATGCATGCCTGAGGCATCAGTTATTTGCATGCTGTAAAGAGCAGGTGTTGGGGCTGGGGATTTAGCTCCGCAGCATAAGCGCCTGTCTTGCAAGCAGGCAGTCGTGAGTTCAATCCCCAGTACCGATAAAAACAAAAAAGACAAAAAAAAAAAAAAAAAAAAAGAGCAGGTGTTTAAACGCCTGCTATTTGTATGCTCCAGGCAACTTATAAACCTGGCGAGTACCCTAGGACCCCGTTCCTGTTTGCCATATTCAGCAGGTGCATAATTTGTGCCTCTTGTAGTCACCCAGCCCATAGAGAAATTCACTATTTTCCTCGAGTACTTTCTTGCATTGAATCTTAGATCCCTGACCTCTTGGGGTTTCCTGGTTCATGGCGTAAGATGGGGTTCAGGTCCATCCTGCTGTATAGGTGACTTTCACCTGTAGGAGTACCTTTCACCTTTTGCTAAAACCCGGTCTGGACTTTTTGTTTCCAAGAGTGGGGACTGAACCAGGGCCCGTGAGCCAAGCTCCATTTCATCCCCAGCTGCTTTTTTATTTTTCAACTAAGGGTCTGGCTAAAATGGAGACAAAATTTGAGATCTTCCTGCCTCCCCGAGATGTGCGCCATCTCACCCAGCTGGGACTTTCTGTTTTGGTGCTAGTGCTGGAGCCCAGAGCTTCAAGCATGCCAGGCACCACTGAGTCACAGGGCATCGCTGTTTCTGACCCCCTGCAGTGCCACCCAGGCGTGACTCACGGGTCCTGCCTCCCCAAGCTCATCTCCTATCGGATTCCTGCTGGGTTTTGCTAGCTTGTTCTTCTAAATGACCTTGACTAGCTTTGGTTTTAAAATAAACAAATTTTGTCTTTTTTTTCTTTCCCTTCAGTTCTGGGGATTGAACCCAGGGCCAAACGCGGAGCAGCATCCCTAGGCCTTCTTTATTTTTTACCTTGAGACGGAGTCTCCCTGAGTTACCAAGGCTGGGCCTGACTTGGGATCCTGCTCCTCAGCTTCCCGGGGGGCTGTGACTTTGAGTGCTTACCTCGAGCCATCTCCTCCGCTCTGGGTCTCTGTGAACCCCTCTGCTCATGCATGAGCCTTCTCCAGAGCGCTTTTGATTGTGTGGACGCATCTGTTTATTTTCTTATTAACGTAAGATTTTCTTTACAATGAAATGTCTTACAGAAAAGGCTCACCTTATGGGGGCACAGCTGGACCTCTGAGGAGTGCCCTGGTAACCCCCCAACATCAAAGACAGGGCATGCACACCCCTAATGGTCACCTTGCCCAGGGCCACTAGCACCCTGATTTGTGCTACAGGGTCCTTTGTTCTTTTTTTAGGCCAACAGTACACAGTTTACCTTCTTCCTTTTCACCCTCCCTCACCGACGTTTCTCCCCAGTTCTTCCGGCCAGCCCCCCCACGCCGGGCTAGAGCAGGGCCCCTGGCCACCGTCCTCCTGCTTGTGCCTGCCGGCAGAACCTCTGGCCTTTGTCTGTGAAGCCAGATGCTGGCCGCTGGGTCCCAGCCATCGGGATCTGAGCTGTCCAGTAGTCCCCAGCAAGGCAGGGTGACACAGAGCCGCCCTGCCCTGCCCCACCCGCAGGAGATTGTCAACTTCAACTGCCGCAAGCTAGTGGCCTCCATGCCGCTCTTCGCCAACGCCGACCCCAACTTCGTCACAGCCATGCTGACCAAGCTCAAGTTCGAGGTCTTCCAGCCGGGCGACTACATCATCCGGGAGGGCACCGTGGGCAAGAAGATGTACTTCATCCAGCACGGCGTGGTCAGCGTGCTCACCAAGGGCAACAAGGAGATGAAGCTGTCCGATGGCTCCTACTTCGGGGGTGAGTGCAGGGCCGCCGTGGGCCGTGGGCTTAGCCAGGCCAGGCCAGGGCGCAGCCCAGCCCTCCACTCGCTCCTCCGCAGAGATCTGCCTACTCACCCGGGGCCGGCGCACGGCCAGCGTGCGCGCTGACACCTACTGCCGCCTCTACTCGCTCAGTGTTGACAACTTCAATGAGGTGCTGGAGGAATACCCCATGATGCGGCGCGCCTTTGAGACGGTGGCCATCGACCGCCTGGACCGCATAGGTGAGCGGGCGGAGCTGGGGGGTCGGGACCTACATTGGCCCCACCTCCCCCTGCAGGTGGGGCGCCAGCCTGTGGGGTTTCTGCTTGCTTGGCAAATGTTTGTAGAGCCCCAAGATGGACAGGGCCAGGGGTTGGGCTGGGAACTCGTGTCCCATGTGTCACGGTCAGGCCTGCCTGCAGGTGGCTGGGTAAGGCGGTGCACAACTGTAGCCCCAATGCCCGAGAGACGGAGGGAGAATGGAGTTCCAGGCCAGCCTGAAAGGTCAGGACAGACCGGCTCGAAACAGCAGACAAAACCAACCAATAAAGCAGGAGTGCTAGGGAGCCCTGGAGGGTTCTAGACGGGACCTGGAAGGGGCAGCCGTTCAGTTTTCCATCCTGGGGGGCCGGCATCGTGGGAGGAAGACGATGGCCCATTTGTTGGGTGCATATGGCCTTAAGGCCAGGGAGGATAGAGCCCCCCAAAGCAAGGACCCCCATGACTGAAGAAGGAGCTGGCAGGGCCGGGAGGACCCGAGTGCCTGCGGGTGTACAGCAGCATGCGCTTCAGTGTCCACTGCTGTACGCAGTGTGCCCGGACACCTGCTTTCAGCATCCAGCGGTGCTCAGTAGCTCTTCTACACGGCACACAATCTGCGTGTAGCGGGACCTGTATACCGCAGGCGCCTAGCTTGACCATGGCGCGGAGCCGGCGCGGAGCCAGCCCTCCGCGCATGCATGCGCTGTGCTCACCGCCTCTCCTGCCCGCAGGCAAGAAGAACTCCATCCTGCTGCACAAGGTGCAGCACGACCTGAGCTCGGGCGTATTCAACAACCAGGAGAACGCCATCATCCAGGAGATTGTCAAGTACGACCGCGAGATGGTGCAGCAGGCCGAGCTGGGCCAGCGAGTGGGCCTCTTCCCGCCACAGCCGCCGCCGCAGGTCACCTCGGCCATTGCCACACTGCAGCAGGCCGTGGCCATGAGCTTCTGCCCGCAGGTGGCGCGGCCGCTCGTGGGGCCACTGGCGCTGGGCTCGCCGCGCCTCGTGCGCCGCGCAACCCCGGGGCCGGTTCCCGCCGCAGCCGTGGCTGCCGCCGCCTCCTCGCCGGGGCCCGCACCCGCTGCCAGCCCCCCAGGCGCGCCCGCCAGCCCACGGGCGCCACGGACCTCGCCCTATAGCGGCGGCGCCCCCAGCTCGCCCGCGGGGCCCCGCGCCGGGCCCACCCTGCCCGCCCGCCGTCTGAGCCGCGCATCGCGCCCGCTGTCGGCCTCGCAGCCCTCGCTGCCCCACGGCGTGCCCGGCCCGGGGCCCGCGAGCACCACGCGCCCGGCCAGCAGCTCCACCCCGCGCCTGGGGCCTGCGCCCGCCACGCGCGCCGCTGCCCCCAGTCCGGACCGCAGGGACTCGGCCTCGCCCGGCGCCGCCGGGGGCCTCGACCCGCTGGACTCCGCGCGCTCGCGCCTCTCGTCCAACTTGTGACCCTCGCGCGCCGCCCCGCGCCGCCAGCCGCCGGGGCTCACCCAGACCAAAGCCATGCCCGCCCCACCGCCGCTGCCGCCGCGCGAGCCCAGGAGCCCAGGGCCGCGGGCCTGCAGCCCAGCCCGGACGGGCGGCGGGCGGCGCTCTCGCCCCGCTGTCCTCCCTCGCCCGCCCGCCCGCCCGCGCTCACCCTCACTGCCCTGCCGGCGGCGGTCGCGCCGAGCGAGGGGCTCCCTTCACCTCGGTGCCTCAGTTCCCCCTGCCGGAGCAGGGACGGGCCGGCCCCTGGCCGCGAGGAGACGGCTGCGGGGCCGCCCAACCGCCCCGGTGGGCGCCCGCCGGCTCCCCGCTGCTGTCCCCGCCGCGCTCACGCAATAACCGGCCCGGCCCCTCCCCCACACCCGCCCCGGGGCGCCGCGGGGCGAGGCTGGGTCCCGCCGCCGCAATGAATGTACTGACAGCCAGGCAGCAGCACAGCAGCGGCCCCTGCGCCCCGTTAACCCTCCGCGCCCCATTCCACGCAATAAACCACAGCACTGGCGCCTGCGCTGCGTCTCATTGCTCGGCAGGCGGGGCGGGGCGCACGCGTTGCCAGCACCAGGCGGCTCCATGAGGGGGGACAGACTTTATTTACACTGTGCAGGGGCGGGCGCTGGTCAGCTGAAGAAGTAGGTGGAGCCCTTCACCTGCTGCAGGTCGAAGTCTCCTGGGGGGGGGGGGCAGCGAGTGACCTGTGAGCAGGCGCCGTGGGCAGGGCTTCAGTACCCTGCGCCCCCCTGCACCCCAACACCCATACCTTTCTGGGGCACGGCACGCAGCATCTCCAGCAGCTTGGCGCTGTGCCCAGTGTCACCCTGGGCCTGGGCGCTGTAGGAGGGCGGGGAATGAGGCCAGCGGAGCGGCAGGGGCAAGGGCAGGGGCAGGGGCAGGGGCGGGTTAGGGCCAGGGCTCACCCGTCCTCATCCTCCCGGCAGAAGCGCCGCTCCAAGAAGGCAGCCAGGTCCTCCAGGATGGGCTGGCTGTGCAGCCTGACAAACTGCTCGCGGCACACCTTCAAGGGAGTGGGTGCCCCATCAGAGGGGACCTGAGTGGCGCGGGGGAAGCGGGGGGGGGGGGGGGGGGCGCGGCTGGGGGAGACACGCACCTCGTTCATGATGGAGACGTCACATGCATGCGTCCAGAAGCAGTCATGGACAGAGACGAAGGTCAGGCCCTTCCTGCAGCAGGAGGGGCTCCTGTGAAGGGCTCCCTGCCCCCCAGCCCCAACCTGCACGCTCTGCACCAATCCACTAAGTGGAAAAGATGGGGGCAGGGAGCCCCTCTCCCCGCAGCGCCCCTTCCAGCTGGGGCTCAGTCTACTGCACCCTGTTCCTCCCCCAGCAACAGCCTCCCACACAGCACCCCAAACCCCACTTTGCCCCAACAGCCCTCGGATGCGTGGGCTGTGTGCAGCAGCTCCTGGCTCCACCGGCAGGACACCTCCTGTGTCCCCTCCCACTTGAATGCCTCACTGCCCCAGGGCCTCAAGCCTGCCTGGCAGGGGTGGCCTGTGGCTTGGATGGGGTGGGCAGGGGCCAGGCCGTGGTGGCAGCAACACACCATGCCCACCTGTAGCAGTGCAGGGCTGTGAGCATCATGTGGCAGGAATCCAGTGAGTGGATGAAGTTGGGCGGGAAGCCGTTCTTCTGCTTCAGCGTGTTGGGCTGCCTGGGGAGGAGGCCAGGCGGGGCTGAGCAGGCAGGGCCCGGGGCTCCCCACACCAATGCCGCCGCCCACCGGTGCCTGGCTCACTGGCTAGAATCCACGGAGCTGTTCCAGGTGACGCTCTGGAGACCGCCTCTGATCTGCGGGCAGGGTGGGACTATCAGCCTGGGAAAGGCCTGGCTGGGGAACAGTGACAGAGGGGTGCACAGGGGTTCACTCACCACCAGCTTGGACTCCCGATGATAGGGCTGGATGATGGGGATACCTAGGGGCGTCACCCACTCCACAGCTGAGCCCGCCTGGGAGATTAGCCGTGCACTCTGGGTCAGCCAGTGCTGCGGACACAGGCACAAGCTTAGGCCACCCTCCTGAGGACAGGGCTGTGCCGGGCAGGGTGACAGCACAGGGACACACCTGGATAGTTCGGGTGCCCGAGAACATTTCCCGCAGGCTCTTGAAGACCAGGTGCACCAGGTAACGGGAGGCCTCCCATACAAAGACCTGGGGATAGGGGGTGTCCACACCTGCACGCCTCATGCCCAGCCTGTCCCTTGAGCCCTGAGACCCCACTAATCCCAGGGTGCACGGCATGATGACTCCTTGGCATGTGGGCACCAGGTCTGGAACAGGGACAGGACGGGGCCAGGGCAAGGGGCAGGGCCGGGTCGGGCAGAGGGATCACACCTGCGGGAAGGTGGGGAGCTCACGGAGGCGCTTCTCGATTTGCAGGCGCCCACCATACAGGGTGACCCCGTAGACCACAGTCATGACCGTCTGCTTGACCACCTTGCGGCCAATGAAGCCCTCTAGCACCTGGGCCACCTTCACGCCCTTCTGTGCGTCCTGGGCGCGGAACACCTCCACCTGCAGTGGTAACAGATGGTCAGTGGCAGGGAAGGGGGTGCCCTGGTCTCTACTGCAACCCATTCTGCAGTGATGGGTGGGGGTGGCAGGGTTAAGTACCCACCTGTGCGGCCACCCCACTGTACACGTCCTGTGGCACATCCGAGGACGCCAGGTTAACGGAAGCGGCGCCCACGCTGTCTCGGCCCAGGGCAGCGTAGTGCTGCAGGCCGTTGCAGGAGCCGTCCTGTGGGACACAGCCCTGAGCCCGATGCCCACGCAGGAGACCAGGAGAGGGTTCAAGAGCATGGGCGACCCCACAGTCAGACTCCCCCATCCATCTCACAGCTGTGGAGCCCTCAGAGGGGCAGCACAGAGCCCACCTGGTGAACCGGCAGGTGGGAGACGTAGGCTGCGGGGTCCGGGGACTGCACAGCCCGCGCCACCTCCATGCAGCAGGCCAGCGTCTGCCAGGGATCGTCGGCTTCCATCCACCACTTCCGGCCCTGCAGGGGACACGGGCAGAGAAAAGGCACCAAAAGGAGGGACTGGTGTGGAGCAGGAGGACAGTAAAAGGACAGAGGCAGCTGGGCCGGAGTGCTGGAGGGGCCTGAGGGACGGACACAGGGGCGGCAACGGGGCTGGGGTCAGGCCGGGAGTCCTGCTTACCGTCATGGGCCGCTCGGCGGAATCCAGGATGTCATCCATCATGGCGTCGGCAAAGGCCAGGCGGGCGTGCAGAGGCTCGCGCTTCTTGAGCCCAGTGAGGTTGACCAGGTGGATCTTGAGCCAGTCGAGGCCTCGGGGCCCGAGTGGGCGGCCCTGAGCGAACTCCAGCAAGGCCCGTGCCAGGTCGCTGCCCAGGTGGTTGAAGTGGGGCGGGCAGGGGTAGGTGCGGCCCCGGAAGTCCATGTTGTGGGGCAGCCAGAAGACACGGTCCCGCAGATGCTGGGCCAGTGACAGGCGGTATAGGGCCTCCTGCCGCAGCCCGTGCATCTCACGGGCCACCTTCAGGCACCGGGCCACCTCCTGCCGCAGCTGAGCCTTGAGGTGGGGCTGTGTGTCGGGCGCCAGCTGGTCCAGGGGTGGGCGCGGCGCCTCAGAGACGGGCGGTGGAACGCCCAGGCGGGCACAGCCCTTGTCCAGGAAGACCTCGAGCACCAGGTCCAGCAGGCGGCCATTGACACGCCAGGCGCAGTTGCCCAGCTGCGTGAGGGCATCCAGGGCACCATGCAGCTGTGCGGGCGGGCAGCTCTCCAGCCGCTGCTGGTGCTGCTGGGAGCCCCCTATGGAGCGCATCAGCTTAGTGGGGCTCAGCAGGAAGCCCCCAGCCTGCGAGGAGCTCCAGGGCAGCGGCGGGCACAGCATGGGCATGTCCGTGGCCTCGAAGGTCAGTGTGGACGCCTTGCTGTCCTCCACCAGCCGGACGAAGGCGGGGTGCGGCCTCAGCAGGCCGATCTGGGTGGGGGACATGGGCGGCCTGTGAGACTGGCTTGCGTTGCCCACCGCTGCGCACCCGGGGCGGAGACAGAGGAGCCGCGCATGCACAGAAGCCGAGGGGGAACCCGCAGCCCTGCACACCTGGCGGACGCCGCGGAAGGTGTAGACGTGGAACAGCACTGGCACCGAGTGGCCGGCCGTGGGCTGGGAGGCCAGGCTGGCCGGCAGCCGCGTCACCTGCACCAGGGTCTCCAGGAGCAGCTTGCCGAGCAGCAGCAGCTCCAGCAGTGGCCAAGGCTGTGGCGGCGGGGGCTCAGGTGGCCCCAGCGCTTCCCAGTGCTGCCGCGGCAGGCAGGGCTCGGCCACCTGTGGGGAGCATGAGTCAGGCCTCAGGGCCACCGGTTCTCACTGGGCAGGGGAACCCGGGGTGCTCCGGAAGGGAGAGAGGTCTGCACCTGGGTGTCGGAGGCCAGCAGTCGCAGGTATTTGGCATAGCGTTGCTCCAGCGCCTGCAGGTGGCCACGGCATGACCTCTGCCGCAGGATGTGGCGCTGGAAGGTCTGCAGGGCCACCCGGTGCGCTGTGTGCACGAAGGGTTCGCCCTGGGCGGGCAGCGAGAACAGGACCTGGGTCCAGTTGGGGTGTAAGCGCTGCTGGCCTGCGCCCCTCCTCACCCCTCCCCACCTCCCCCAGGCAGGGCACCACCTGTAGGAGGATCTGCACCAGCTCCTCCTCGGGGAGCACGCACAGGAAGGGGTAGAGCGTGACAGTACCCCGGCGTGACCTCTGAGCCAGGTTGGCCTTGGTGGCCCGCAGCTGGCTGTGCAGCTCGGCCTCCCATGTCTTGCGCAGGGCCGCCAGGTTCTTGCGCTGCAGAGGGAAGGGGGTAGGGGATATGGCTGGTCACCCAAGCCACAGGCCCATGAGGATACTCCTATTGGGGGAACCAGGGCCCGCCCTTACCGCCTGGAGGATCTCCTGGGTTGGGGAGACCTTCTCCACGGACTCCACCGGCATGCTGCCGGCCAGCTCCACGTGCAGCTGCTGCCGGAACAGGGCCTGCAGTTCTGCCAGGGGCAGGTGCAGCCTTGGGTAGGACACGGGGCCGTCCTGTGGGTGAAGCACCGGGGGAGGCCAGGGTCAGTGCCAGGAGACCAGGTTATGTGTGGCCCTGGGCACTGGCTGTTTTCCACGCACACCTGGTATGTGTGGTCTTCCAAAAGGGGACAAGTTAAAAATAGGGATCAGGGATCAGTGCACACCTGTGATCACAGCACTCAGAAGGCCGAGGCAGGAGGATTGCTGTGTGAGGCCAGCCTAGACTGTATATCAAGACCCTGTCTCAAACCACACAAAAAATAAAAACAAACAAAAAAGTGGTGGTGCACACCTGCAATCCCAGCACTCAAGAGGCTGAGGCAGGAGGGTTACCCATAGTTTGGGGCCACCCTGAGTTACACAGCGTGTGCCTGGGTTCCAGGCCAGCCTGAACCACACCTGGCTCCACAGAAGTGTGTGCAGCTCTGTCCATAGCAGCCAGAGGAGGGTGGACTCGGCCCAGGTCCCTCCAGACCCGGTTATCACTCAGCTGTGAGAGACAGCACAGCTGTGACACTGGCCACAGCATGGACTGCCCTGGGGCTCCAGCCCAGTGACAGAGGTCACACACAGGACACACAGCACAAGCTCCTCGGACAAGAAACACCTATGATGGGGACTCCACAGAAGACAGGAGGTGACCTCTTGGGGGCTAGGCTAGGGAGCAGGAACAGATGACTCTCATGGAGACAGGGTGAGTGGACCTTGTGGATGCAGTGGAAGTGGACGGATGAACCACCAGGTCCCGAGAGCTACCACAGGAAGCTACCTGGTGGCCCCTACCTGGCACTGCACACTGGGTCCAGGGTCACACCCTGCCTGCCTCCGCCTGTCACCCTCAAGGCTGAGCCTGAGGCCCCGGGGAGGACGGAGCCACTGAGGCCGGCTCACCTTGGCGTAGACCTCTTGGAGCAGCTCCACGGGGCTGACCTGTGGGCAGGGCTGTGGCAGGCGGAAGTTGGGCTTGGCCTTGAGCACGGCACGCAGCAGTGCGGCCCGCTCCTCTGGGGAAAGGCTCTCCTCCGAGAACAGCTGCTCAAGCTGCAGACCATCCCGGGCCATCTGCTGCAGACACCTTCGGGCGGGGAGGGAGTGCAGTGGGTTGGCCGCAAGGGACATCTGCACACTCACCCCGCAGGCCCAGGCTGCCACCTGGTGGTTTCCACCTACCTTCGGATGGTAGTGACGTCCTGGTCCACCCGCCCCATGCACTGCAGGATGGAGGTGTAGGAGAGCAGGTCTGGGGCAAAGCCCAGGTGCCTCATCATGATCAGCACTGACACCAGCTCCTTGTAGGAGCCCTGGGGACACCAGGCCAGCGTAAGGCCCAGACAGCCCAGGTTCCCCCACTTCTGCTGCCTCCAACCTCCCACTTGGCGGATGGGAGCACCTGGGTCAGCCAGGTAGATAGATGGGTCCACCCAACATCCCCAGGTGGGGCACACACCCCTCAGCAGGCAGCAAGGCCAGGGAAAATTATTTTTCGAGTCAGGTGAGGTGGTGCACAGCTATCATCCCAGCACTCGGGAGGCTGAAGCAGGACAAGCCCAAGTTCCAGCTTGGCCAGGACAACTTTTCTGACTTCATGAGAACTTGTCTCAAAAAACAAAAAAACAAGAGGACTTGAACTTCGGGGCCGCAAGTCAAGGACTGGAACAGAAGGGACAGGGCGGGTGTCACCATTGCCCCCAGACCGCCAGGCTCTTACCTCCTGAGCCCAGCCACGCATGACGGTATTGAACATGGCCGGGACGAGCAGCCGCTGCCTCCTCGGCCTGGTGAAGTAGCAGACCAGCATGTGGTGGGCAAGGCCCACCTGCCCGGTGGCCAGACAGCCCTCCAGGAAGGTCTGGAGCCTGTTCTGCTGGGCCTTTTCCTTCGCCCTCAGTTCCGAGGAGGCCTGGGCGCTGCTGCCGCTGCCAGGCGGTGGGGAGGCGGCGGGCGGCAGGCAGGGCAGCAGGGAGGTCTCCCAGGGCTGCAGGCGCTCCCACTCGCGATGCTCCCAGGTGCCCTGCTGGGGCTCCAGTCCCATCCACCCGTACTGCTGGGACTCTGGCTGGGGCTCGGTGGGGGGCAGCACGCACCCAGCGGAATGCTTGGCCTTGCCCTCTAGGGCAGCTGCTGACCTGGCCACAGCCTTACCCATGGCCTCGGGCTTGGGCCTGCCCTTGGCCTTGGCCTCAGCCTTGACACTGGGCTTGGGCCTGGGGGCGGGGAGCGGACTGCGCCCCCGCGCCTCCTCCTTCAACAGTGCCTGCTGCCTCTGCAGCAGCTGCCGGTCCCGTTCCAGCTTCCGGGCCCAGGCCCCGCTCGGCTGCACCCGGGCCTTCGCAGGGGGTGCAGTGCCACCCGCCTTGCCGCCGTCAGCCGGGACCCGAGCAACCTCCACCCTCTTCACGGTCACTTCGGACACGCTCTCAGCCTGCAGCTGCCGCACCCGGGCCTCCAGCACTGAGGAGAGAGGACAGGGGACTCACTCAGCACCTGAACACAAGCCTCTGGGGGCGAGAGCCTCCAGGCTTCCCTTCCAGCCTGGCTTCCCTGCACTGCCCTGGCCTCACGCTGATGCCCCAACCCCTCTGGGGTCCTCCCAAGTCAGCTCCCACGACTCCCCATCTCGGGTCCCCCTCTCTGCAGGCGCCCAGGCTCTGCCCCTGGCTCCCTCGGCCCGTTGACCCCACGCCTACTCCCAGGCCCGCCCGCCTGGGTCGCCCTCCTCACACTGCTTCTCCACCTATTCACTGGGCTGCTCCGCCCATCACGGAGGAGGCCACCCTGGCCAGCCCAGGGACAGGCAAGCCAGGCTGCTGTGTCCTCCAGGTACTTTTTGTTTTAGTACCAGGAATGGAACTCAGGACCTTGTGCTTGCTAGGCAGGCTCTGCGCAGTGAGCTCCGTCCCAGCCCCCAGTCATTTCCCATTGCTGTCTTTCTTTGGGATTTTTTGAGACAGATTTCCCTAGGTAGCCACACAGGCCTCAAACTTGGGATCCGAATACGACAACCCCCAGGGTGCTGGGGTGACAGGCGAACAGCCCCACACCCGCCTCCAGGCATGTTGTATCAAGTGACCATTGCACACGGCTGCTTTTGGATTTCTCTCTAAAGATCCTTCTTTGCCAGGTACAGTGGAGCACACCAGGAGCCCCAGCACCTGGGAGGCTGAGGCAGGAGGATCACTGTTAGTCTGAGGCCAGCCTGGGCTACACAGTGAGACCTGTCTCAAACACCAAAACCAGGCTGGGTGTAGTAATGCACTCCTGTAATTCCAGCACTCAGGAGCCTGAGGCAGGAGGATCACGGAGGTGGAAGCCAGGAGCTCCATGGTGAGCTCAAGGCCAGCCTACACTACACAGCCAGACCCTGTATGAAAAACAACAGGGGGCTGGGGATTTAGCTCAGCAGCATAAGTGCCTGCCTTGCAAGCAGGCAGTCGTAAGTTCAATCCCCGGTACAACAACAAAGTGAAAACAAACCAGAAGATCACCACCAGAAAGCACAAACATGCAAGAAAGCTGGCACTCAGTATGTTACATAAACCAGCTGTGGTGACGGATGCTTATAGTCCCAGCACGTAGGAGACTGAGGCAGGAGGATCTCTGTGAGTTTGAGGCCAGCCTAAACTACCTAGAAAGGGTCAAGGATTTAGTCCAGCTGCATAAGCACCTACGTGGTAAGCACAGGGTCATGAGTTCGATCCCCAGTACCAAAAAAGAAAAAATTAAATAAACTACCTAGAGAGACTGAAAACCCCCCCCCCAAAAAAAAGAAAAAAGAAGGAAAGAAAAAAATAACGTCATATAAAGGGTCCTCGCTTATAGTAAAAGCTAAGGGAACACAGGCAAGCACCTCAGGGCCTCAAGTTGGCATGGTGGCCGGGTCCAGGTGCCTGTCTGTGCACATTTGCGAGTGGTTTCCAGGTTACACACTTGTCTGAGTGGGCAGGTGGGTGTGAAAACAGAATCCAGCAACAGTCAAACCCCACATACCGACCCCTGCTCTCTGCTTCCTCCATCTGGACAACAGCCCATCTACCCTGCACTCAGCTGTGCTCAGGACAGATTTGTTGCAATGAAATAAAAAGATAACAATGACTTCATCCCTCAGAGTATTTCAAATCTCAGGAGCCATCTTTAGAAAAAATGGTGGAAGGCATGGAGAAGGAAAGGAGGCAAATGTGATGCAGGTTTCTCCAGGGGAGGTACAAGCAAGCTGAGACCTGGGAGGTGAGAAACACCAGCCTTACACAGAGCAGGGGAGGAGCAGGTTCAAAGGTCCTGGGGCAGGAGTGGCTCAGCTCTCCCTCAGCAGAGAGGCCAGTGTTGGCTGCTGCAGGAGATGAGCAGCAGAGCAGGGCACTGTTATTCTGCTCAGGAGAGGACAAAACTAGGGAATACATGATTTAAGATTTTAGGAATTCCTTCTGGTTTCTGATGAGTCTGGACCTTGCTATAAAACAATTACGCAGATAAGAGAGGCACCATTGCTGATGAAGGTGGAAGGTGACCATATCTCTTTCTGCCCTTGTATGTTAGACTTTTCTATAACTTTCTTTCTTTCTTTTTTTTGTCTTTTTGAGACAGGGTCTCGATATGCAGTTCAGGCTGGCCTTGAGCTCACTTTGTAGCCCAGGCTAGTCTCGAACTCGAAGTGATCCTTCTGCCTCAGCCTCCCGAGTGCTGGGATTATGGGCGTGAGCCACCACACCCGGTGATTTTTCTGTTTCTATAACAAGTTCTTTCCACAATCTCCTTCCTCCTTCACATGCCTGCCTCCTGGACTCAGCGAATAAGCAGGGAGGGGAACCCAGATGCTGAACCCTGGCCTGGACCAGGGAGACGAAAGGATGAAGACACTATGCCTACCTCTGACCACAGACCCCGGGCTATCTTGTTATCTAGATTCAGTCACTCAACCTTCAAACCAGAGATGGGCAATAGAGGGTTCAAACCTCAGCTCTGGGCGTGTAGCTACCCATACCCCTAATTAGGAGCCCTAACTGTCTCCCTAGCAGAGGCAGCCCTGGAGAAGAATCAAGAGCTCGCAGCCAGCTTGGCACACGACAAGAGCCAGGAGGGCACACGTTGGATGTCTGAGCTGTTCGTGCCTCCCTATGCCACCATCTCAGCTGGCCCTGGGGACCACACCCCGCGCCTCAGGGTTGTCTCTGCACACTGGGAAGCCTGTTCTCTTCTCGTGGGGATCGCTGTGGGGACTCAAGGGCAGACTCCAGCAGAGAGGATGGAGCTTCAGCCCCTGCTCACCCTCCAGCAGTTCGACATGGCCCCAGTCCTTCCGGCGTTCCTGCTCACAGGGGCTGGCGGACGAGTTCAATCTGGGGCCCCAGAGGCCATCGAGGATTCCTGGGGGGAAACAAAGCAGGCCGAAGTGGCCTAGGGGTCCCTCACGGACAAAACGCAAAGTCAAAAAGCAAAGTGTCCCTAAACTCAGGGGGAACCATCAGCTGTCAAGAGGTCAGGGGGCTGTGACTAGGAGTCAAAGGTCAGCGTCCCGGGTGGTGCGGACCCCTCGGGAGGCGGGGCCGAGAAATCCGGGTGCAGTAGCGGGCTCCCAGGGCTCCGCAGAGGGCGAAGGTTGGGCGATCCCGGCCACGGAAAGCCGAAGGTCACACCGCACGGCGCAAGGAGCAGGGGCAGAAGGTCGCCCCAGGCCGTAGGGCCCGCGCTACGTTACCTTCTTTGGTCGTGGTGCAGGGGCGGCCCGGGGACCGCAGCGCCCTGCTGAGCCCCGCCGCACCTCGGCCCCAGCGCAGGGCAGCCATGCTGCCTACCCTGGCGCTCGCACCGCGCACGCGCGTGCGCCTCCTGCCGGGAGTTGTGGTTCAGCGACCAACGGAAGCTGCGGAGGGTCATTCTAGCCGGAAGTGTTCCGCCAGAACCACAACTCCCAGAAGGGAGCGGGGCCAGAGAGCGCGGGATAGGGCTGATCCTCCCGTTGCCTTGGCAATTTGGGTTCATCTAAGGCCATGATTTTTTGGGAAGGACCTTAATCCGTTTTTTTTGTTTGTTTGTTTGTTTGTTTGTTTGTTTTTTAAAAAGCATACTCACCTAGGAGACTGAAAAGGATATCAGAAAATGGAAAGATAAACCAAGCTTGGTGGCGCACGCCTATGATTTCAGCACTCAGGAGGGTGAAGTAAGAGGATCGTTGCGAGTTCAAGACCAGCCTGGGCTACGAAGTGTGCTCAAGGCCAGCCTGAATTGCCTAGTGAGACTCTGTCTCAAAAATACCGCCCCCAGAAAAGCAACAAAAAATCCCCCACTAAAACGAAGGTTGCGTTCAACACAGCTATTCCCCTTCTTGCTCTTGTCCTGAAAGAATTAAAAACATCATTCCAAAGTAATATATGTGCACCCATGTTTATAACGGCACAATTTGTAATAGCTAAATCTTGGAAACAGCCCAAATGTCCATCAACTCATAAAGATGTGAGGTTTTTTATACAAATGGAGTATTACTCTGCCAGAAAGAAGGATAAGCCTGAGACACTTCTAGCTAAATAGAAGAGTTCATACTTAAGAGAATGAGTCCATAGTCTTAAGTGAAATGAATCAGACACACGTGTTTAAATGCTGCATTATTTCTCTAGTGTGAGAAGCTGGAAATGTAAACAAAGACCAAAATGTATGATAGACATTGGTAAATGAAAGAAAATGTTCAAATGATAAGGGGAACAGGAAAGGAGGGACAAAAAAATAGAAGGAAAAATAAAAACAAAGCTTTGTAAATAAGGAGGGGGAGAGGGGTTGAGGGAGGGGAGGGGAATGGGAAAAGAAGAAAGAAGATGTATCGCACATAGATACAAATTGCTGTGAAGCATGTGTGATGCATTATACAGACCTAAAATGCACCAATAACAAAATGTAAAAATTACTATCTTCCCTTTATTGTGGAGGAACTCGAGGTCCAGAGAGGTCAGTAAAGTGACCCAAAGATGCTCAGCACGGATGTTAGGGAGTCTAAAGCAAAAGCACAGCTCTGTCTGAGTCCCAGCTGAAAAGCCAAGAGACAGCGGGACCTCGTGTTCCTGAGTATTTTCCTTATCCACTCCCTCAGGACTCAGTTTATCAAATAAACCCCAAGCATCTGTCTTTTCTAGAGAGATACTTCTCCACCTTCCAAGAGATTCTTGGAAGGCCTGCCCACATGAGTATGGTCAAGGAAACTGAGGTCCACTAGAGGGCGCTACAGCATGTGAGATCCCCCTGGGGTGACTGTAGTGTTGGCAAGTGCAAAGGCCCTGGGGTAGGCTGCAGGATCTGAGCTGAGTTCGGTGGGAAGGGAAGAAAAGGTCGTACTGAGGGGCTCAGGAACTGAACACGCTGCCCTTCCTCCACCCACGCTCCCGCTGTCCCTAGTGCCTGATTTCCATTTCCCCGCCCAGCCCAGGGGAGGGCAGCATCTGCAAACAGCACATTCCAGGCAGAGCTTCCCACGCTGCTTGTCCACGGTGATGCCAACAGGCAGGAATGTGTCTGGCAGACAGCAGCAGCCACCCTCACCTGCCCAGCTCACCCTGGGATGCCCGCGGTGCTGCATGACTTCAGCCCTGGGTCACCTTCCTGACCCCTCAGACTGAGTCAGCAGGACCTGCTCCCCGGGGTCCTAGAAACGCCCCTGACAGCAGAGCCGGGGCTCAGATGCATGCTGAGACTTCTGGATTCTTTCTGTATTTTTTTATCCTCAGATTTCTCTTCTATTTAACCTGCTTATTCCGGTTTTTATGAGACAGGGTCTTGCTCTGTAGTCCAGGTTGATCTTGAATTCATAGAGATCTTCCTGCCTCAGCCTCCTGAGTGCTGGAATGACAGATATGAACCATTATGCCCAGCTTCTCTCTCTCTCTCTCTCTCTCTCTCTCTCTCTCTCTCTCTCTCTGTCTCTCTCTGTCTCTCTCTGTCTCTCTCTCTCTCTCTCTCTTTCTCTGGCTCTGTATTTTTTTGAGACAGGGTCTCCCTGTGTAGTTCAGGCTGGCCTTGAGCTCACTTTGTAGCCCAGGCTGGTCTCAAACGCACAGAGATCCTCCTGCCTCAGCCTCCCGAGTCCTGGGATCACAGATGTGCACCCCGTTCCCCGCTCTGGCAGGGAATCATTCCCTTCTCAGTCCCCGTGCAATGCTGCTCATGACAGCCCTGAGAAACTCTGTCGGTATCCACCCATACTGGACGCAGCTCCCTGGGTGTGAGGTGTTCTTTTCACTGTGTTTTTCTTCTTTTTAATTTTATCTTTTCCAGAGTCTCGAAATGTAGTAGTCAACTCTGAATCGGCTGAGTTTCCCAAGGTGGCCCTGAACTCATACCCTCCTGCCTCAGCCTCCCCCGTGCTGGGATCTTCAGGCGTGTGCCACCACGCCCGGCTTCTTCATTGTATTCCTTTGTGGCTGATTGTCAACCAGCCAGTGTGTGACACCTGTTTTTCCACTTCTGACAATGATCTCAAATTTCCACATAAAACTGAAGGAAGAGAAACAGTAACACGGCAGCCTGGCAGGCCCCACAAAACTAAAATGAGGCGTGGGCTGGGCGTGGTGGTACGCACACACACACACACACAGCCGCACTCCTGAGGCTGAGGCAGGAGGGTCATAAGTTCGAGCCCAGCCTGGGCAACTTAGTAAGAGCCTGCCTCAAATAATAAATTAAAACAGGGCTGGAGGGGCTGGGGATTTAGCTCAGCGGCATAAGCGCCTGCCTTGCAAGCAGGCAGTCGTGAGTTCGATCCCTGGTACCGATAAAAACGAAAAAGACAAAAAAAAAAAACAGGGCTGGAGGTGGCGCTCATGCACGGGCCCTGGATTTAGTTCCCAAGACCAAGGAAAGAAGTCCACAGTGGCAAAGGTAAACAATCCCCACGCTCCCAGGATAAATCACCACGGCTCGATAATTTAAACCTACAGAAGTTTGTTCTCTCTTATTTCTAGAGGAGTCCTGGGTCATTGTCCCTGGGCTGAGATCCTGGCCTGTCTCCAGCCCAAGACACCAAGGAAGGTCCTGTTGCCTCTCCCGTGTCTAGGCCTCCAGGAGTCCTGGCCTTGTGCCCGGGACACCCCAGCCTGGCTGATTCTCTCGTGGCCATCTCCTCTTCCATCTGAAAAGTCTCCCTTTGTAGTGGCAGGACTCACCTATCAACCCAGCAACCTGGAAGGCTGAGGTGGGAGGCTCGCAAGTTGGAACCTAACCTGGGTAACTCAGTGACTTAAACAAGACTGTCTCAAATAAAATAAAAAAGCAAAAGGGCTCATCATGACGTTCAAAGGCCCTGGGCTCAATCCACAGAGCTAGGATGGGGAGGGCTGAGGTTGGCAAATTTTCTCAAATTGAACACAGGCATCCTAGGAAGAGTGACAGAGTATATCAGCCCCAAAGCCTCCTGGAGTCCCTGGAGCCCTTTCCTAAAATGTCCCATCAGGGCAATCCCTTTGTCTGTCTTCTTTGACTCAATGTTGCTGGAGACACCCATCCATGCTATGTATAGTGGAGACCTTTTCACGGCTGTGTAGTATTCCATCATTAGACTTTGTGAGAACAGCTTTACCCATTCTTGCATGGATGGAAAGCAGAAAAAATATAAAGAATTAAGGAGTTCGAGGTAGGATATGCAGGTGTTTGGTGAATGATTCTTGTTCCTTTTAACTTTTCTGTAAGCTTCAAGTCCTCCAAAAACTCAGCAAAAGGCTGATGGTATAGCTCAGCAGTTGAACACATAGCGCCAGATGAAGGCCAAGGGTTCTTTTCTTTCTTTCTTTTTCTTTTTAAGGGTTCTTTTCTTAGTATAAAAGAAATCTTTATTAGTCAGGCACAGTGGCACATAGCTGTCATCAGGAAGCTGAGGCAGGAAGATCTCAAGTACGTGGTCAGCCAGGGCAATTCAGCAAAACCATGTCTCAAAATAAAAAGTAAAAAGGCTTGGAGATAGAGCTCAGGGCAAGGTGAGCTCAATCCCTCATACTGGAAACAAAGCTGAAATAAAAATAAAAGAAGAGGACAGAAAACCACAAAGAAATACCCCTTTTGCCCTGCCAGTGTGGCTCTCACCCCGGCGATAAGGAGAAGATACGGTGGAGACGCCAGAACCCTGTGCCTCGTCAGGAATAAAACTGTGTGGTTGTGGTGGGAAAACATGGCAGCTTCAAAGGCTAGAACTGCCATGGGAGACGGCATGCCAGCTTCCAGACAGAATATGCCTAAGAGAAAGAAAAACACAGGGCCACGCAAAGCCTGGGACCCTGGCTCACAGCAGCGCAGTTCACAACCACAAAAGTGGAGATGTGGCAGCCAGAGCGGAAAACGCCCCTCCCCAGCCAGTGTATTTGGTGACCCAGGAGACAGTTCCTGGGCCAGTTCCTGCTGCTGCTCTTAGCAACAGCTGTCACTGTGATGCACGTTGTATAAACCAATCCCCAGTTGACACGCCATGCTGCTTCTGTACCTCCTGCTTGCTTATCCCATATAAGGCCCAAAAAACCAGAGTTGGAAGCCTGGAATTCTGGGAAGGATCCCAATCAGTGCCTGCTTAGGTAGATAAATCTGCCTCAAAATCCGGGGTGTCATTTGGGGTTTCTGCTTGGCATTACACTGAGGCAGGAAGCAGGCTGAGGGCTGGGAAGGGACAGGCAACTAACTGCTCATAGAGATGGATGGGGCTTCTTTTGGGATGATGGAATCTTCTGGAATTACAGGTGCACAGCTTTGTGAGTGCATTAATGACCCCAAATTGTCCACTTTAAGTGTGTGATCTGCATGGCATGAAGATTGTATTTCAATAAGAGATCATTAAGAATTTGCCTCGGAGCTGGGCGTGGTGGCCCATGCTTGTCATCCCAGCACTCAGGAGGCTGAGGCAGGAGGATTGTTGCAAGTCTGAGACCAGCCTGGGCTACACAGTGAGTTCAAGGGCAGCCTGAACTGCATAGGAGACCCTGCCTCAAAAAGACAAACAAACAAACAAAAAAAATTTGCCCCTGTGAGGTGCAGGTGGGGACACTCCAGGGTGGGCCACCTCACAGACGCGGAACCAGTGTGGAAGTCAGGGAGGACCCCGTGGCTTCTTGGGTGCTGCCTCAGGGCCCAGGGTCAGACTTAGGCCCAGGGACCCTGTGACACACAGCTGGACCCGGAAACAGAGCGATCCCCAGCTCCTCCAGAGTGACCTGCAGTCAGGAAGCGTCGGGATCCCCTGAGCCACTGGAAAGGAATCCTGGCGTCTGGCTGGACTGGTTGCCCTCCCGAGGGCTCCCCAAAAGGGCAGGCTCTCCGGCTGTCTTCACCCTGCTGCTATTTAAAGCTGCTGCCTGGGGCCTAGGAGAACTGGAATCCTGAATGAGACCTGCCCGGTGTGGGGGAAGTTATTGCCCCACCCAGCCTCAGTTTCCCCGCCCGATGGTGACTCCACTTGGCTCTTCGTCCCTCTCTCAGCCCCCAGAGCATGTGGGTGATGTGGGCAGGCCCTCGGAGTGGGGTACTGAGTGGGTCTGGGGTAAGGCTGGGAGTGGGCGCGGTGTGGGTGTGAAGGGGGTTCCTGGTGCCCCGTAGTTTGGCAGTCACCTGGATGGCTCCTCCAGCCACTGACACACCCTCCGATCCCTCCGGCAGGTGGAGGGGAGGCGAGTGCCACCTGAGAAGTGCAGTCCAGATCCGGGCCATTGCCACCAGACACGCAGACTAGGCCCTCCCACCTCCCTCTTCACAGGCTGCTACTTGCCAAGGCTGCCCCTGAAATCACTACTCTCCTGCCTCAGCCTCCCCAGTGACCAGGGTGACAGGTGTGTACCACTATTCCTAGCACGGTCACCTCTTTTCTTTTTTTTTGTCACTACTTTCCATCCAACACAGCCTCTGTCTCTAGCTTTTTCTGTCCCTGTGTATCTGTTTGTCTCTCCTGGCTTTGTTTGTGAGACAGGGTCCCCCTAGATCCCTGGGTAGTTCAGGGTGGCCTTGAGTTCACTACACATGCATAGCACAGGCTGGCGTCAAACTCCCAGCCATCCTCCTGCCTCAGCCTCCCGAGTGTTAGAATAGTAGGCGCGTGCCACCACGCCGGTCTGGCCGGGCATCGTCCCCCGCGGTCTGTCCTCTTCCTCCCGTCTCTCGTCTTGGTCCCTCTCTGGTCTGTCTCTCCCGTCAGTGATTCCCTCCCTCCCGCCGACCCCGCCCCCCACCTCCGCGCAACCCAGGCTCGCGGGCCCGCACGGAGACTCACACGCCGCGCGCTCCACCCTGCGAGACAAACAAACACGCCGAGAGCTGTCACCTGGCCACGCCCCCTAACCGGTCCTGCAATCCCATTGGCCCTACGAGGCCCGCCCCCACGCCCCTGACCACGCCCATGGCTCGCCATTGGCCGTGCGCTCTGGCTGGCGTCCCGCCCCGGCCGCGCAGGGCTTAGCAGCGGCCGCGAAAGGCAGGAGCGCGGGGCGGGCGAGCGGGCCATGCGCCGCCGCCTCTGGCTGGGTCTGGCCTGGCTGCTGCTGGCCCGGGCGCCCGGCGCCGCGGGGACCCCAAACGCAGCGCGGAGGCCGCGCAGCTACCCGCACCTGGAGGGCGACGTGCGCTGGCGACGCCTCTTCTCCTCCACCCACTTCTTCTTGCGCGTGGACCCCAGCGGCCGCGTGCAGGGGACCCGCTGGCGCCAGGACCAGGACAGTGAGTGCGCGGGGCAGGGATGCACCAGGCGGGGGCGACGGCAGCGAGGGCAGCGCCCGGGCGTCACCTGCTCCCACCGCCGTTCGATGGGTGCAGCATTCACGATCGAGGGTTGACAGTCAGGCCCTGACCTCGCTGCAGAGGAGGGACTGCAAGTGGGGTCACTTAGCCCCGCGGTAAACTGAGGCAGCCTGAAGTGCCCTGAGCCCAGCCTGCCCGGAGTTGGGTACCGGCAAGGCGCAATGGCACACACACCATACCAGCACTCTGGGAGGCTGAGGCAGGAAGATGGAAACCTACTCTGGGTAGCCCAGCATCCCTAGCCCACTAGCACCAAAGAAAAGAAAAGAGGGGCACTGAACCCTGGGCTTCCTGAAGTAAAGCCAGGATCCGGGTTCTTTTCTGATCCCAGTCCAAGCTGGGAACTGAGGAAATAGGTGGGCTCTGGTCTCTCCAGGGCCCTGTGGGGTTGGGCCTCCGGCCTCCTCCGCCCCTCCTGCTGGGCCCTGCCCAGAGCGCAGGTGCTCAGTGTCAGTGGAGAGGCAAGAAGGGGCCAGGCCAGAAGTGCCAAGCACCAGCAGGAGCCGGACAGGGGCCATGCTCAGGGCGGGCAGCACAAATCGCCACACACAGGCCAGCAGTCGCCTTGCCCCTCCCAAGCCTTTCATCTGGGGCCGCAAGGCCCTCAATTAGGGTGCACACGACCAGGGCAGTGACAGGGGACTGGCCAGGCAGGTCCAGCAGTGGTGGCATGGCCAGGTGGGGTGGCCTCAGGCTGGGGGAGAGGCCTGGCTGTGCCAGGTTACCCAGCATGGTCATTGCTTTAAGCCTTGGTTTCCCTATCTGGTCAGGGACCAGGGGTGACAGATGAGAGACAGCTCTGTGGGTGGAGCTTAGGGCTCTAAGTAACTCAGGGGTTACTACTGGGTATTTCTCTTCTCTTGTGGTGGGCACAGGTGAAGTGGTGACTGAGATGGCTCCTCTCTTTCATGGGGCTCCCAGTGCAGAGGGGAGAAATGTGAGGTGCAAAGTAGAGTGGGATGTATGTGGGAAGGTGGCCAGCCGCATCACCCAGGACGTGGGGGCCTTGCTGAGGGAGTGGCTGGTTGAGCCTCTGCATACCAGGCTGGGAAATAGCAGGTGCAAAGGTCCTGGGGTGACTGAAAAGAGTGGCCTGGGAGGCAGTGTGACTGTCTGGCTGCCCCACAGGGTCTCAGTCCTCCAGGTCCAGAGGGCAGACTGAGGTTCAGACGAGGCCCCTGTGCCCTGAGGGGCTGAGGGTGGTGGAGAGCTTTTTCCTGAATCCACTGTGTTGGACTGGGAGCCGGCTCTGGTCCACAGCAGGCACGCCCTAGACAAGCTTTCCTTTCCAGACACTGGCTTGCACAGTGCGGATGTGGGGGTGCAATGCACCCTCCTCCCAGGGTCAGAAGCTAGCTGCCAGGCCCCGAGCGGGCCCAGGACTCCTAGTCTCACCCTGCTGGTCTCCACCTGTGGTCACTGCTCACCTCCGAGGGGCACTCAGGGTCCCCACCCAACTGGTGGTGCACAAAGCATGTGATTGGGAATTGGGGAGGAGCCGGGACCCTGGGTGGCGGCTGTGCTGACCCCGAACTTCCCCACAGGCGTGGTTGAGATCCGCTCTGTTCGCGTGGGCGCTGTAGCTATCAAGGCTGTGCACTCTGGCTTCTACGTGGCCATGAACCGAAGGGGTCGCCTGTATGGGTCGGTGAGTACTGGGCAGGCCCCGGCGGTGGGCGCAGGGTGGAGGGTCAGGACAGCGTACCCCGGCTCAAGGCCCGCCCCTTGCCCCGCAGCGCGCCTACTCTGTGGACTGCAGGTTCCGGGAGCGCATTGAGGAGAACGGCTACAACACCTACGCCTCGCTGCGCTGGCGCCGCCAAGGCCGGCCCATGTTCCTGGCGCTGGACACGCGCGGTATCCCCCGGCGAGGCGGCCGCACGCGGCGACACCAGCTGTCCACCCACTTCCTCCCAGTGCTGGTCTCCTGAGCTTGGCCCCGTCTTCAGCTTCAGTAGGGCCCTACTCTCTGCCAGGCACTAGGAGCACAAAAGGGTTCCCCATGGCAAGGCCTGGCCCTGGGCAGCCCCGCTGGGGAGGAGCCAGCCTCACCATGTCCAGCTGCTGTCAGGTCCTGGGGGAGCTCGGGTGGGACTTACCAGAGTCAGAGCACATGGGGACAGGGTGG